>NC_133804.1:12845229-13092729 GCF_043250625.1 Sebastes fasciatus | reverse complement strand
CCTGTATGTCCTAATTTTCAGACGGGTGATGACCATCTCTTCCCTTGGGCTCCTACATGTTTCTGAATACTGTACAGATTGTCTCCCTGTGTCACTTTAGTCCCAGTATTCTTGCCAGGTTTTGTGCATGTAGTCCTTAATGATAGTTTTAAACTCTGCTTTACTTAACGGTATTTGTATGTCAATTAAGTGTCGTTTTAATGATTGTTTGGCCAATATATCTGCATTCTCATTTCCTTCCACCCCTATGTGTGCAGGAACCCAAAGCTTTGGAGTTATTGTTGGTAGGAAGTCACTTTATTATGCGCATTACCGCCACCTGCTGGACTGGAGCGTGAGTGCAGTAGTGAGTAATTTTTATCTAATCTTGACCCACTCTAAAAGCCAACACTAAAGGCCTTTCTGCATGTCACAGTAGGAAAAGTACAGGTATCACTTATCTTGCTTCCAAATTTCCAAATCTGACACTATAGCAACAAGTCCTTTTACAAATATTATGAAAACAACCTTCTTTAAAAGAATAATAATTATTCTTAATCTCAGAACTTTTTCTGACAAGATAATTAGACGTAATGAGCAAATTAGAGACTTATGGCCACTCCTTTTCACAACTTCAAACAAGTCCCATTATGTAGTCCTCAGGTATACTCAGAGCAGGTGTGCTGTAGTTCTCATGTTTCACCACGTGGTGGCACAGACAAGCTGTGCATTAACCTCTTACAAGGTGCTTTTATTATTTATAGGCTTAAAGAAATTCACCAGTCCAGTTTAAACCGTGCAGTTATATATTTTGTACAATTTGGCTGTCTACCAGTTTTCAATATCAGTAATTGTTTTACTTTAAATGTTCGTGAGGGCTACTTTGCACTCTTATATGTGTGTGTGTCTATATGCTTAAGACTCATCTGGACTCATCTGGACTCAACAACTCTGAATCCCTTGAGCCAGAATGCAAGTGTGAGTGAATGGGTACAAAATATAAAAATAAGTAATTGTATTATTATTATTATTATTATTATTATTACATAGTTATTAATAGTGCAACTTTAAATAAAGAGGGGCACATTTTACAATATATTCTATTTATATGTTTTGTATTTTATGTGACTTAACTGTTATAATACTTCAAATTCCTCTATCTATCTATCTATCTATCTATCTATCTATCTATCTATCTATCTATCTATCTATCTATATCTATCCAACAAATAAAAAAGAGGAAACAGTAGAGTGATAGTAAAACAATGTATTGCCAACCATAACTTATACTAGGGCTATTCTTTTAAAAAAAATCTGAAATTCTTAAAAATAAAAACAAGGGAAGTAATTTGACCTGATGCTGTGGCTTATGAGAGTCAGTGTTTTGAAAGACAATTAAGGTACCTTCAGGTAAGTGAAAGCTTTTTAAAATGTGACTAACAGATTCATTGGCAATATTATAGGCTATCATTGCTAAAAAAATAAAAAAATAACCATAGAATGAATTTCCAACCACTTCCATGGAAACGTATACAGGATATATAGGGTCTACATTTAATAGTAGGCAAAAATCACTTAAATATTAATACATTAGCCTGTCATTGTGGCCATCAGAGTATTTAAAGTGGCCACACACTGTAGCTGCACACCAAAGTGATTATAGCCTAATAATAATCCATTATAATGAATGCAGTAATATCTTTTATAACATAAGTCCTCACTTTTGTGTCATACATGTTCAGCCAGTAGTGCCTCCAGTGTGCAGCAGTGAGCAGCCTCTGTGTGTAGGTGGAGGAGGAGGAGTCGTGGTGTGTGTGGAGCTGGAGAGCCATAAATACAGCCGAGCCTCTTCACAGACGCTCCTTCACTCTGCTCCTCTCACACTGGAACATCCGGGACTCTCCAGCCCTCTGAAGTAACGAGAAGAGGTCGAAAACAGCAGGAGGAATTAATTCACACAAAAAAAACACATCGAGAGAAAAAAAGAAAAAAAAAAAAAAAGCGAAAAAGGAAGGACTATTACAAGAATAATACAAGTGGAAGGAATACAACTTATTTTTTCCCTCGTAAAAAAATCCCTGGAAGTTTTGGCCATCATGAGGATTTTCAGTGTTGTGCTCCTACTGCTGGTTCACACCTTGGGTGAGTTCATGTGTAATATGATTATTGATCTCTCTGTTTTAGTGACTATGTTTTATGTGTCTTACCTGTGTGAGGCAGTGTCAGATCTAAACTTCTCCAGCATGTCTTGTAAACTTCATAACCTTTAAGGCTTTTTTCATGATGCCAGGTCTATTCAGGAGCTAATGGGGTCATCTCTCTATTTTAGAGCATGCTTTATGTAACTGGATACATTTTATTTTTAACTCATATTCTTGCCTGACATTAGCTAACTGTCTGTCCATGCATCTCGTGTGTGTGTATGAGACACAGAGAGTATATGCCAACTTCTATTTACCCTCCCTCCTCTACATTTCCCCTTCCAAAGCCCACATATCTAAACTGTCCCTCTTGAGGGAGGACCTTGCCTTTCTTTCTGGTCCACTTTTGGTCAGCTTCCCACTCTGCCAAAGTGCTCCTGAGCAATACCTCCCAACCCTTAAGGACCATGCTCTGTATCTGAGCTTAACAGGGATCAGTGTGATTGCACTGAAAGCCCCAAAAATGCAGCCTGGGGCTTCCTTGTGCACAACATGTTTCGACTTGCCCCTCAGAGGTCCTCCCACCTTGGCACACTAACCTGTGTGCACAGATCGTCCCCCTAGAGGAAGAGTTTCTGAGCTGCTTTTGGGGGGTCTATTGTATCAAACCAAACTTACAATGCAGTTTTTTAACACATTTTTCATTTGATTCCTTCCTCCAGTGGTGTCCAGACCGTCCAACGGTGCTGCAGTCGACAGGTATGAGAGCGACAGGCAGCGGCACACAGCTGTTATTAACTTGGACACGACCAGAAACAGGAGGGTGGAGGAGGAGAGCAGAAGCGTTGGTGCGACGACAGCTTCGGAGTATGGTCAGGGAGGCGAGGTTGAGGAGTACGATGGCGATTATTATTATGAAGACGAGTACGAGGATGGCATGTCTGGAGACTACGAGGATCTGCCACAAAGTAAGGGAGTCTGTCATTTCCTCAGAATTTCTCACCACTTGTGAAGAAAGACAATGAAATGTAATTTTCTTTTGGTTCTGTTTTTGATTAGTTGCCATGGTGAGCAAACCAAAAGACCCATCTCCCATCCTGGAGACTGAGAGCACTGACGGGAAGAGGAGGAGAGGAAAGGGAAGGAAGAAGGGGAAAGGCAAAGGGAAGAAGAGGAATCCTTGCCTGAGGAAGTACAAAGATTTCTGCATTCACGGCACCTGCCAGTACCTGAGGGACATCCACGCCCCATCCTGTGTGTAAGTAGTAGCTTATTGCATCTATTTGGACACCATCTCCACCATTTTGGGATCCATCCAATGATTAACCGATGCCCTCTCTGTCCCATCTGCAGGTGCCACCTGAGCTACTCCGGTGAAAGGTGTCAGTTCTTCACGTTGCCCCTGGAGAAGCCCCAGGAGGGCTACAACCGGACCACAGCTCTGGCCGTGGTGGCGGTGGTGCTGTCGTCCGTCTGCCTCACCATCATAGGCCTTTTATTGTTGCTCAGGTGAATAAAACACACACAGATTCACTCACAAACAACCATACACATACACAGATAAAGGGCTTTTCTAGAGATTTGGCTGATACTTGTCATAGACAATAAATAGTCTGAACAAGCTCCTTCTCTTTTGTCAATTGCAGGTTTCACAAGCGGGGAGCGTACGATGTAGAGAATGAAGAGAAGGTCAAACTAGGGTTAGCGTCCAACCACTGAAGAGACAAAGAGAGGTGAGGAACAGGGCTACAACCCTTACACCCTGTCGCACAGGAGTTCATGAACTAGTCATGAAATTCAATGTATTGATTCGTGTACATAGACACAGACTTCCCTTTTTTTCATGATGGTCAGCATGAAATCGATTCTTATGTAATCCACGTAATTGTGAACCGGGAAGTCTAAGTGGCGAACTCCGCATAGGGAGGAGGTCGGGGTGGATGAGTGGGTCAAAAAACACCGCCGGTGTTCGTACCCTGTGTGAAACCGGAAGTCAGTGTTTTTATTTATCCCATAACTTTCGTACTTAAGTTACGCCACATCCGCCTTTATTTGAACCTGAACAACGATCTTTTCCTAAACCTACCCAAGAAGTTTTTGTCACGTAACTTCCGTACTTAAGTTACATCACCTCCGGTTTTATTTTAACCAAAACCTCAATCTCTTAAACCTGACTAAATAATGTTGTTGCCTAAACCTAACCATGTTGATCTTTTCCTAAACCTAACTAAATATTAGTTTTATTTTGAAAAGACTGGGGCGGAAATTGACACATGCGTCACATTCGGCATTCGTAGGGAAACAGACAAAAAATACGTCTTTGAAAGTCATGCCGAGCGTCGCGAAAAAAAAAGGGAAAGTCGTGTCTATGTACACGAATCAAATAGATTACATTTTGTGACTATTTCACAAACTGCCGTGAGACTGCGTTGCAGACACTGACAAACATTTTTCTTTCTTCTTCGTTGCCTTAATGATTTTTACTCATTGTCTCTCTCTTTTTTTCCCCGTTAGGCAAAGATGTGGAAATTCTACCTCAAAATAGAAAAAGAGAAGTGAACTGCGAGAGGAGGTCCTAGAGGGAAGAGGATTGTACATGAAGAAGGGAACCGAGGTTGTCGTCTTGCCTTGAACCCTCTGCTAGACGCTCAGATGAAACACGGGCAGGTGAACATATTCCTAAAGGCCTCATAAGAAGTCGGCCCACCTGAAACTGGAATACTAAACGGCCCAGAGGATGGACCGGAGATGTGACGAGCAGCATGTGACGAGCACGAAGGGACGAGAAGAAGAAGGAACACGTCTAGACTCTGTGCTGCTTCTTGACTGTGTGAAAACAAGACGTTTCAGACTGAACTGGACAAGATTTTGAACAAAAAAGCATTTTGTATTTTTTCCTGCACAAGTCCATCTTTTTTTGTGTACAGTAAACGGTATATTTATAATTTTAATTTATTTATTTAAGCTAACTGTATTTATAGAGACTTTAACCACCTTCAACCGTTTTTAAAATAATGATGTTACAGTTGTTTTTATATTTCTTATTGGACGATATTTATTTATGAAACGGAAAAGCAAACAATGCAGAAGCTCCTTGAGATATTCTGCATTTCATGAAAAGAGATATGATGCATAACTATCTGGTTTCTGGCTTTAATTTAGATGATCAATAGCACTGTGATTAATAAATTGATCGTTGAATAGATCTTTTGTAAATTATTCAGGGTAGTTTCTTTGAAAGCTTCTCAGGAACGCCCTGCTCACACTCACATTGTTAGACACATTCGCACCTGGAAGCTGCCCAGTGAAACCAGTTGGATCTGTCAGCCACTAAAGCAGCTCGGGGCCTTGTTCAAAGGCACATTAGCGGTGAATTTTATAAGATCAGATCAATGTCTGTCATTGCAATGCATTGCACTGTATTGATTAAAGGCAACATAAAAGCTGCTCTCAGCGGCTGCATTGTTAAGAAACTTTTTTAAAAGGGAGTCAAATATCAAATGCACTGTAGCAAGACTTTGGTATGTTGTCATGTTGTCTTACCACCATTAGAGGAGGAACTCCCTCACATCCATGTTAAGCTGTCATGCAAAAAAAATGTGAATTAAAGTGTTCCACCCTTTCAAATCCTGTCCTGCAGTTTTGAAGTGATTTTTATTTATGTGATTTTCTTTTCCAGAACAAAATAAAAAAAGAAAGACTATCAGAATTTTTGACTCTAGTAGTTTTTACTTCATTACATCAAACCACTGTGCTCATAGCATTAATAGGAGTCTCACATGTTGTAATGGCAGTAAGGTCAAGGTTATTTTTGCTCTTTGGTTCACTTCCTGAGTCGGACCACACATTAATGTGATATTTTGGAGCAGCCGGTCTGGAGGATGATAACACCGGTGTGTGTGTTCTTTTGGCCCATTCAGGAGTTGTAATTATAGTTAACATAATATTTTTATTTCCCCTGTCTCTGACGTGTGAGCAACGCATTTAACTGAAGCACCTGTATCCTGGCCATTAGTGCTATTATGTTCAGCTCTCAAAAGGCAAATATTTATAGTCAGTGATGTCAGATATGGAGTCAGGACACCCTCGTACTTTATTATGTTTAAATCTGCTTATCTGGGTAATTGTAATGTTTAACAAATGATTGTCATGTACATTTTCCCAGAAGCCTTTCTCTTTGGACCAAACCTAAAAGAAGACAGCATCATCAGACTCACTGACAGATCAATCATAATGAGTGCAGTCAGGACTCACTTAACCGCTGTGTGTACGTACTGAGCCACGGGGGAACAGATGTGCGGCGTACAGGCCGGGGGAACACCTGATGTTCAGCCACAACACATCGTGCCACAGCACCACACGCCATTACTCACACAGCCAACAGATGTCTTGTTCAAAGACACACCACCACGTATAACATCTGAGCCCTCAACCAGCCCCGAATGCCGCAGAGTTCAGAGAGACCACATACGGCAAATACTAGCAGGATGCAACAATGCTGTAATGTATGCCGCACGCAGGTTTAATGGGGGTAAGGAAAGTCAAAAGGCCCAGCTGGACTCAAAGGCAGCCAAATGTTAGTCACCCCTTGAAGTCACCTCCTACACGGATGTTGTTACACCGACACTGCGTGTGTGTGTGTGGCAGAGTAATGCCTTGGTGCCGGGTTTGTGTGGGTTAACCGAGACATTACAAGCAAAAATCCACAGCAAAACTCCAGTGTTTACATGTTTGCTATGGGATCGTTTTCAACACTGTTTGTGGCTCTGATTCCCATACTTTCTATATATACTGAATAAACAAGATACTGTAGGACTAGTATGTTCACACTGGGGGATGGTATAGTTAAAGACAGATGTTCGGCTGAACCATAAAGGGCGTGGTACCTGATTCAAGTCTTAGCACTCCGTATTGAGCAACTAAAAAACAGCAGTTCAGCATTTAACTTTCTCAGCAATCCATGCACGTATGCTCAGCTTGTACTTTTAGTAGATGAGATTTTAGAGGTTAAAGGGGACATAACATGAACACTCAATTTTTCAGTGCTTGTGTACATACATCTGGAGTGTCTACCAACCCACTAACTGTGAAATAAGACAACCCAGTCAGTTTTTTTGTGGACTGCCTAGATTAGAAAACATGTGATTCAACCAGCCATTCAGATTTGGCTCCCCTTCCTATGTCACATGCAGGCTCATTAGAATATATCGCCCACAGCTTGAGAACTACCTTGAGATGACAGTATGAGATAAATAATGATGTTTTTTGAAGGGGGTGGATGGGTCCTGGGCTTTCATCCAGGAGACCGCTGTTCGTGTCCCGTGCGTCACATTACAATCAGCTGTTTGTTTGTGTCGCGTGTTCAGTGTAATTTTTACTGTACAAACATAGGAGTCTTAAGCCCAACTAGTTCTTTCTTAAACCTAATTATAATGATTTTGTTGCCTAATCCTAAAGTGACGCTATTGTGCGTTTCTGCAAGCATGATACGAGACTGATATGAAATGTATTCATGAAACGTATCCCTGGTTTGCAGAAACGTACAATGCCAACATTCTTTCTGGCGACTGGGTTGATGACGGACAGTTTAAAAAAAAAAAGATAAAAATTGATGCAGCAGAACCAGAGATATCATCCTTTTTATTCTGCAAACTTTTCTTCCTTGTTAGAAAAACCTGGTACCTAGTGACATTACTTGAGGCAATTTATCAGATTTTGCTCAGCTGCCACTGGAGCCACAAAAGGCTTTATACAACGTTTTTTCACAAGTGTAGTTGTTCTCCCGAAGACCTGTAAAGAGATTTTGATGTGTAAAACCATTTAGAAACCCTTTGGATTATCTGAAAAATACCTATTGTCACAAAGCTGAAAACAGAACTGTTTTTATTATCTTTATTAAAGTTGGAGACATATGGTTTTCAGGGGACAGCGACAATATGCTGACGACTATGGATTCTCAGTTACAAATAAACGTAGCTAATTTTCCATTCTGTATATGCCACAGGATTTCATATGCAGTATGTATGAATGTGTATGTGTGTTTGCATGTGTGACAGGGGCTAGTCATTTACAGTAGTGGAGCCACCTAATCCCGGCCTCTCAATGTCAAGTAGCAGAGCACACAGAAATAGTGCCGTGCAGTCATGCTCACATAGCTGCTATTCCCGGGACTGATGGCCACCAAAGAGCCAGAAAGCTGAGAGAGAAGAGAGTTTGCTGCGTTCTGTGTCTCAGCGGCCTGCATGGTGGACTACAGCCAGGAAATAATGTCCGGCACGGTGGCCCATCATCAGGCATCAGCGCCGCACCACTCCTGAATTTTCCTTGTAGGGTCACAGTAACGGCTCCGCTGTCGCTTGAGTGTTCTTGAACGTTCCTAGAGAGCTTCAAAGAGGATATTTCCACAGCTCAGGGAGCATTTCCTAACAGGGTGGCCAAAATTCGCTGGAAGTGGCCGATTTCATTGTGTGCCACACTGTGGGAAATGCCGGTGTACCAAGTTTGCTATTGTTTTTGATACTTTTTTGGCAACAGTTATTAACATCAAGGTGTGTTCACCTAAACTAATTTTACTGTAGGCACCTTTGTCTGTAACATAAAAGACTATTATGTTTCCAACTACTTTTGTGATAGACATTATAGCTAGTAGCAATAAACAGTTTCAATTTATAGTGATAATGTTGTACATTATGTTGGAGGTTGTTTGCATCCTGCTGACCACCAGTTTAAAGCCTTTACAGTAGAATCACTTACTTTGCTGATTACAGATTCTGTATCAGTGCAGCATATGGGTGTACTGATAATGTTTAGTCATAGCCACCTAAGATTTCTCTGTAAAGCTTTTATGAAATGATCTCAATCCATTAGCAAAGTAAACCACTCTGCTGTTTTGATACATTGCCAGATATACTTGAGTAATCAGATGCTTTAGTGGTTGTATTGGATTGGATCAGTGTGAGGAGGGTGAGTTTGTTGTGAAAGGTGCTTCCTGCCCCACAAACAATGGGTAGTTTCCACACTGATATGGAAGTGCGCACGCCAACAGTTGGAAATCTAATTATTCTCTGACCGGATATCATCAACAGGAACACATTATTACCTGAAATTAATGAGTTTGTGTGTGTGACTAAGAAGCTGTTTTAGATGTAAAAGTATGGAATTCTGGCAAAATACAATGTGTTTGCGTGATGCTAACTCAAACTATGAGCCCTAACTGCTTCTGCGAAGTCGAAATGAAGCACCAGCAACGCCTCAGTGTGCCACTCAAGCCTGATTGATGAAGTGATAACAGCGACATAGTCATTGTCGCATGACAAAAAGAGGCTGCGTTGGATCAGTGTGTTGTACAGTTTACACGGTGAGGACAGCCAGAGAGGAGGTGGATGACAGGAATGAGAAGATAAGGTCGATGCGGTAACACGAGAAGGGGAGCGAGAGACGAAGAGAGGATGGAGAATGGGTCAAGGTGAGAACTTCTACTTAAGAGGGTGCAGACTTGTCTTCGCCTGCGTGTGGATAGAAAAGATTAAGGAGTTAGAGGAGCGGCGTCACTCTGTCACTGCCTGTTTTAGCTCTCAGTCTTCCTTCTCTGGGCCTTTACTTTGATTTACCCTTCAGATCCCATGAACTACCTTCTTTATTCTTTATTCCTGTCCTCATTACATCCCTATTCCCCCCTCCGTTTCCTCATCCTTTTCCTGTCTCCTTTTTCTTCCTCCAGACGCATACTCAGAGGCAGTCTCACTACTAGGGCAAAGGAAGCCATATAGGTCACTGCAGCCTACAAATGGAAAAAAATATTAAGAAATTAAAGTTAATTTTTCATTAATGTGGAAGATATGTATTTACTGACCAACACCCCTCATTTTGTCAGATTAATAACTGGTCATTCTTGAGTCATGCACACTCCCTCCACTACTTCATCAAGCCCAGCTCTTAACCTCAAGCATTTTTAACCACTGCACCAAAAGCTACAAGGGAAATATAAAAAAAACATATTGCTGCTAATGAAATTACCACCGGATCAGTGGGCTGCCAGTAACACTTAACAGTATCTCATCAGACGATCTCATCATCTATACCCTGGCTGCAGTAAGAGTTTGATATTTTGGAACCAATGCTTATTCGCCTTCTTGCTGAGAGTTAGATGAGAAGATCGCTACCACTCCTGCCTGTGCGTTAAGAATGGAGCTTGAGCTGGGGGTCAATTAGCTTATCTTAACATAATCACTGTAAGCAGGGGGAAGAGCTAGCCAAACTCACTCAAAAGTTCAAAAATAAGCAAAAGAACCTCTAACACATCTACCTAACATACAGCAACGAGCGAACTCTCGCAAATGAAGTGCAAAAAAGTATCCACACATACTACAAGTGATGTTACTCTCTATCACATAGAGAGTGTGATATTAATTAACTGTCACCAACTGTCAGCGTTGACCTTTGACCAGTGAAAATAGGTTTGAGGTGTGCAAAACTTTTCATAAACAGAACCAGGGCAAGCGTTTTTTCAAACAAGCGACACGTCGCTCTGCCTGTTCCGCTGACGCACAGAGCAGGTTAGGACATCTTCATTGGGAAAAACTGAAACAATCTGATGTTCGCATCACGTCCAGTTAGGAAGAGGTGCAAAGCTCACTATTAACACATTATCTTGTTATAAGAGCGCATAGACATGTGGGTGTTATTGATCTGCTCTTATAACATTGGGCAAATATCAAATTCCATGGTTCCTTACACGCTACTTTCCTTTCAAGATTAAAGATGTCAGTCAACAGTCACATTCAATGTTGTCTCGTATGTGCACGCATTATTCACTGTAATTTGCTTCTGTGTGGGTTAGCAATTTGAATCTTGCGTGGCAAAGGCAGACCACTGTAATGTATTTTGATTACATATAGTAAATACATTGAACGGCTGTTGCTGAAAAGATGCCAGCCATATCACAAATGTTGTTTCAGATAATTAAAATCTAAAGGATCATAACTTAAAGTTAAGGTATGAATGGAAAAAGGTCAGGTTCACCACCTGCTTAGGACCCCCAGGTCTGCTCCACACTGTTGCTTTCTATGTTAGTGTTGAAGAAGCAGCTCAGCTCAGTGCCGTCCCTCTCCACTTGCTCCTGATGCCAGCGGGAGTTGGGCAGGGATACTAGCAGCAGATTCCCCTCTGCTGATGTCACCCTGCTGGACAGACACTTGTTATGTATCATGGTCACACTATTAAATTCTCACTGAGGTCTATTTAGGCCCCAAGGAGGCTGATGGTGGCATCGCATTACTTACTGGGTAAGAGGAGAAGAGAGAGTTAGAGACAGAGAGAGAGAGAGAGAGAGAGAGAGAGAGAGGGACTGGGGTTAGGTTGAGAGGGGACGAGGTGAGGAGGCAGGAGAAAGGAAGGAAGAGAGGAGTGAAGAGAAAGCAAGGGAAGAAACTGGATGTCATTGACCATTCCGCTAATCGTCATCACCCTACCACACACACACATAAGCTAAATAAAATAACACACAAACAACAGCATGCCGGCAAACAAACAGGAAGACCGGATGACTGCATGCTTGACTCATCTGTTTTCTACCCCCTTACAGTTTTACCCTGCAGTTCTCTGAAATAAAAAAAAACTCCTCCCATATCCGCCCAGTGTGTGTCTGTGTGTGTGTGTGTAGAAGCACCTAATGGTGGCTTTAGAGGATCAGCCCAACGCGTGCTGGCCAGTTGAGCTGGCTGACACCACAGCTTATGACAAAGGAGAGGCGGACGGATGTCAGAGCAGACGGCAGCATGCTATGGTTACCGCAAGGAGTGGGCTCCTGGCATTCCTCTTCTTCTCTGTTTCCTTTGTGGTCGGCCGCTGTTGAAACTGTAGGAACACCTCACCCCCCCCTCACCCTCAAGTCAAACACTTTAATCTTTATCGCTCCAGTTTGATCTTGAAAGTATTGTTATGAAAGAGTGGAGGGATTTCCCTTGTGGAGAAGTACCTCTATGTACCTAAGATAATGTATTTGATATACAGGCAGGGGAGGAGGGCTGAAGCACTAAACAATAGTGGCACTTTTTACCTCTCATACTATGAATGCATTTGGCGGACTAAATTAAAATGACAATGTAATCTCACAATAGCATTTTCCTTTCCCACTTACGTATGCATTAATTGGGTCAAAATTAAAATTCAATAATGCAATTGGTAACTTGGGCATTCTCCGACAATATTAAAATGAAAATGGAAAAAAACATTTGACATTTCATTTTCAAAGACCAACTCCGCTTTACGGTTGACAACAGTCAAATGTTAAAGGTCACCTATTATGCAAAATGCACTTTTCCATGTCTTTTAAACATCAATATCTGTCCCCAGTGTGTCTATAGGCCACCATAGTATCATAAAAGACCATCCTCTCTCTTTTTCTCCTCCTCCGTTTGTCCGGAAATGGGTGCAGAAAAAAAAATCGCTTTTTTTCCTTCTCTTCTGACGTCATTAGAGAAATGCAAGCCATGTAAGGGTTTCCTGGTCGAACCAGAGAGAACCTTCAGTAGCTGACCCCGCCCCACAGCGCGTCACTGTCTCTCCTCCTCAACCTAACTTGAGCAAAGTCTGCAAGAACCAGCAGAACAGGCTTCATGTACTCCCATCATCTAAATATAACATGTTCTTTCACAAAGGCTTTATGTAATTACACTGTTTAAACAGATGATATTTATATATTATATATATTTGATGTCATGCATGTAGCAGAATACAGGTAGTAAATAGTGACTTGTAAGCAACACAACACATTTCTGTTTCACAGTCAAACTTTATTTGAGTTGACAGATGACAATATTAATTATTCACAGCATTTGTAATCATCTCACCTGTTAGTTAGTTATGTTAACATGGTACAGGAGAAAGTCTTCAGCTCTGGTAAACTATGGTAAGCTAAGCTCCGGTGGTCTGTAGTCATGGTAACACAGAGACAGCTACTACTGTAAATAATATACCATTACTCTGATCTTCCATACATTTATCTTTTAGCAGAAATAATGAACTGACTACTGTTTCACATCTTCTATTTTCCACCCTGATGGTCGCTGTGTTTACACACCGTGTCATAGCGGTAGCATGTAGCTAACCCGTTAGCATGTAGCTACATGCTAACGGGTTAGCTCTGTATCTCCCATCTGCTTTCAGCTATCTGCTCTCCTCTGGGATGATTCTGTCGGTCATTTCTCACAGATGGATCTGTAAAGACAGACGTAAAACAGAGTGTATGTTTACGGTTTACAGAGTTGATGCATGAGGTAAACACTGAGTTAACTAACAGAGCTATAAATAGTATTATTTACCTGAGAGAAACCGTCAGGAAAACCTGGAATCTGGACCGCAGATGTTCATCATGTGTCGCCGATTTCTGATCAGATTCCTCCGGTAACGTGCGCTGGGTGAAGTTTCTGGTTTATAAACTTTAAAGTGGTTTATAAGCTCTATTCTAGCTGCTATCTCTCCACTTGTCTCTCTCTCTCGAGAGCTTCTCCGGGAGGGAGGGGGAGGGTGACGCTGTTGTTGTTGAGGAAGTTTGATTGACAGAAAACGCTGACCAATCAGAGCAGAGTGGGAGGAGACAGGCCGTGAATCAGTGGTTTTCAGACAGAGGCTGAATTAGGCTCTGAGGCAGGCAGACTCAGGCTGCAGTATGAGAAGAATAAAGGGTTTTTTGAACATTGCAGCATGTAAACATGTTCTAGTGCAACATTAAAATACATCTATGAACCTGGAAATGAGCATAATATGTGACCTTTAAATCAAGTTTGAAAATGAAAATGCAATATAAATATTGTAACTTAATTTTGCATTTTAAGTGGGAAATGAAAATGCTATTGTTAGATCACATTTTCATATTAATTTAGCCCGCCAAATGCTTCCATATTATGCAATGTGTCAGATGTCAGTCCAGTCTCACGGCAAAGTGTGTTATAGACCTGTCGGAAGAATGCGTGCCAGTGTCACGCAAAGCCAGTGTCATCGAGACATAAATATTATACGCCTGCATGAAGGTGCAGTGTTTTGTAGTGACACATTACATATGTCACATGTGAAGTCTAACTTCAGAGCTAGTTATGTAGTATAAAAAGTGAAAAAGACCACTTATGGTGGGTGGGTGGATAGGATGGGAGATCCGTGTTCGAGGTTCGATGTTACGTTAATGGCGTTTGTCACATGTTTTGTCGGGACAGTTGTTATGTGTTTTCCGTACTGACGTTACGTTGTTTCCGTACGTGTTTCCATACGTGTTTTACTACGTTGTCCCTTGACCTAACAAAGTGGTTTTGTTGCCTAATACTATGTGAGTTCACGTCTCTGCAAGGCAAAACATGACACTGACCCGCTATCCTCTGGTGGCCAGGCACATCTATTACACGCTTTGGTGTGATATTGGGTTGTAGTTATACATATAATCACCAAACACTGATTTGACTGTCTCTGTACCAAATTCCATGGCAATCCATCCAATATTTGTCGGGACATTTCACTAAAAACCTCAAATGCCAACCTATTTCAGTCCAGACCAAAGTGGTGGACCGACCAACCGACCACGCTGCTAGTGTTTGGACTGTCATGTATAGCCCTTTGATAGACTGGCAAGGTGTCCATGGTGTCACCCCACCTCCAGCTCAATGTATGATGGAACGCCCATGACCAAGAACCGGAAAATTTAAAGCAAAGGAAGGGATGATTTTCCCTCTTTTGAATTTCTTCATTCATCTGCCTCATCCCCTCCCACCCCCCTGTGAAGCCGCCTAAGCAGCCCACAGGCTGTTAGCGGGGTCCGTGACCTCAGCAAGACTTTCCCCCCCCTTCTGCTCCCCGTCTCTCCGTCCACCCACTGTCACTCTGTGTGTTCCCTCTCTCCTGCCGCAGCCTCGAGACAGTGTGGGAGCTGTTCAGAGAGCAGGAATGCAGAGGGAGCGTTCAGAGCTCAGCTGCTGGAGGAGACAAGAGGGAGGAGAGGAAGGCAGGAGAGGGGGATTTTTTCCTTGGATGAGGTCATGGATGATGGCTTCTCTCAGAGCGGGAGCTGAGCTCGTGGCAGACGCGCCCCTGACCTCCCTCTGCCAGCACACACACACACACACACACACACACACACACACGCACACACACGCTGAGAGAAAGGGCTGAGCCCATGGAAGCACTTGGTTGGCAGAGAGATGACATCTAGTTTTCATCTGTGGTCCATTACACCACAGCTAATCTCCCAATCCAGATTGTCTTTATCAACACACCACACACAGGCAGTAGAGTCAAGCCCCAGCGGGCCACTTTAGTGGACTCAGCCATGTGAAAAGCCTTGCTAAAACCTGCCCCATTACTAGCTGAGAGATGGAAGTGATTACTAACACTCTACAATTAGCGTGCTCAGCACACACACATATGCACCAACACGGCTGATTCAACAGCGATATTGTCTCATCCTGTTGAGTGATCTGATTGTGTATTACTGTACTGTGTATTGGGTGAGGAGTCCCGGTTAGTAGCAACTGTCGAGACGGCAGGATGATGGTGGTTATTATTGTGATTACTCAGCCCCTTTTCCTCCCCATGCGTGAGTCACGGAGACCGACGCTCTGCGGCTTTGTGCCTTGGTGTGAAAAATATCTCTCCTTCCCCGAGCCCCCTTCCCCAGCGTGGATTTCGGGAATGTGACAGCACCAAGGCTTTGTCGGTGGACAATAGGGCCCCCATCTGAATGTGACACATCCCTGTGGGACCAGTTATTGTTTTTATACGTCCTCTGATCCTCTTCCTGTGAGCTGGATCAGTTGGAGTCACTCTTACAACCCAAACTGTCACAGACTCAGTGTAAGACTGACAGCAGTTTCACTGAGCGCTACCTTAGACACTAGTGTGAAAATCTAAGAGCCCTGACACATCAAGCTAACAGTGGACTGTGAGGTGATGTTGGGCTGTTGTCGGGTGTCTGCGGCCAACCATCGCCTAAAGTTGTTGCACCGTGTCTGGCACTGTTGCTTCGTCTATTATCAGCTGCGGTTTGGCTGATTGAGTGGGTCAAATTGGCATCACCAGCAGCTCATGGAGTTCTCCAGGTGAAGATTGAAGAGCTGCAGGGTTTCATTTTCTATGGCAGTGGTTCCCGAGAGAGACCGCTTTTCTATCATTGAGTAAACTGACGACCCCTGATTTAATTTGATAGATATTTCATATTTTATTCAATGCATTACAATAGCAGTACAGAACAACTGATAAACTGTACAATTATAATTTAAAAACTGCAGGAAGTTTGTGTAAAACGAGCGATTTGGATGAATTTTGAGCAGATTATTTCCTGTGAATATGGCATCAGAGATGAGTTTTTCTCTTATTGTTTGGGAACTTTTTATACAATTATTTGTCTGTATTATGTGTTTTTTTTCTATTTTTTAACAATCATAAATTTTTTAAAACAAATTCGGTGTTTTCCTCTCCCTGACGCCTGGCTATTGTTTTAATTGCATACTTTTCTAAAGCAGGATGAGGCTGTTTAGCAGAGGGAAGGCTCTGTGAATATAGCTTGTGTTCAGGTCTTCACCGTGCCCTCATCCTGTTTATATCTTTAATAATAATCTAAACTTTAAAAATAACAATTTCATTTAGTTTTCCTCACAGAAATGAATGAAATCCTGAGATAGGCCAACTGTATATGTTTAAAAAAAAAGTTTTCTTACACCCCTTAAAATCAAGAAGGCCTGGCGACCCATCACAAAGTACAGGCAGGACTGCTGGGAATGTCATTAGTTTTGCTTATTCATACAGTTCCGGCTAACACTTAACTTGTGCTGACAACGCCAGTCTGAACATTTTTGTGCAAGCAACATGTTTTTACAGGCATATTTTTTTACAAGAAGAATACAGACCATTGACTTTTTATTTCCACTGTGCGCTCAAGTGCAACGTTAACAGAAGATGTGAGGCATCAGGGGGCAACACAAAGCATTTGATAGGTCAACCTTTGTTGCGTTGGTTCTGTGACGTTGGCTTGTGTGTCAAAGGGGAAATTTAACCCTCGAACCCTCACTGAATGAGGGTAACGTGTCTTTGAATTGCTTTGAATACGTCTTTTAGTTCTCTTACAAAGGCTGTGAAACCAATTGACGTCTACGGGACTGTTTGAGATAACTAAAGATCGGGGACTTTCAGGTTGCCCTCGAAACCACACAGATTCACCTCAGGAATTCAATCACAGTCCTTCCCACCTGTTTTTCATTTTCTCTTTATGTCACACACACACACTCAAGCTGCCTCCCCATAAGGCCTCAGTTCCCTTTTCTAAGACAGTGGTGTGATTGTTCGAAGCTGCAGGTGTGTTTGCGTCTCTGGGAGTTCCTCCACTCTAATTACAGCTTCTTCACTGACATCTTTACTGACACTGAATTCCGTCCCTCCTCAAACACTCCCTCCATATCGCCGTGTTGTTTTTTTCTTTTTGACCTAACATTCAGGTCAGGAGCTGCTGAGCAATCACAACTCAGCGCTGCAGAAGCCTGAGAAGGAAATGAGTTTGGTAAACCATGCAGCCGCAACGTGACCGACCACAACATCCTCCTGCTTCTGTGCTCATTAACGGCCCTCCTTTTCCTCTCTGGTCTCTTCCGACCTGCATCCATCCCAGTGGGGTATCGCCTCGCCCCCTCGTCCACCAACAGTGGCCCCACATCAAAGAGAGTTACAGTACGGCCTGCCAGGAAGTGACATCACCACACCGCAAGTCTTTGTTTGAGAAGCTTGTTTCAGCGCGGACTCACTTCATTCCCTGCTGGGCCCCAGGTCTGGAGAGCGGTTGCAGCAGAGTGAGTAGGTACTGGCTACTGTCCAGGACTGACATTCCTGTCACTCCTGTGTGTGAGCGTGTGTGTAGGATCTCATTATAGCACCTTATATAGAGAAAACAGGGAAGGCAAACCAGCGGTAGAGCGTCCAGTGAACTTGGTGGAAGTTGTTTTTTCCTCTAATGTGACCACCGAATCGGACACTGTCCTCTAGAGTCAGTGCCAGCCTTTGCCGTCCATCGCCATAGTAACTGAGAGCAATGGCAAGCAGGGAAAACAACACCATAAAATAAAATTGCGTTTCACAGTCATGATTGGATCCTATAGCTGGGTGGGTGGGAGTAAGTGATTGCAGATGTTTCTCTCTTTGTGAGACTGAAAGAAATGTTTTGTGTGCTGGTGTGTCACAGCAGGCTTACAGTAGACAGTTAGGATGAGGTTAGCGCTTTCCTGGTCAAGGTTAGTCAGTCGTCTTTAGGAGTTCCCACACCCTTTCCAATACGGTCTGTCTCTTATCGTTTGTGAAAGCTTGGAAAAATATTTCATTTGTTCTGCATTTTTTTTTGCCTTTGTCATTTTTCTTCGTCAATGAGTCAATGTAGGAGTCTAAATTTCCTGAGTAGCAACATTTCCAAAGATTTGTCACACGGCTTTGTTGAATAATCGATTCTGATTTGTCAATCACAGCATTCTACGGTCTGTTTTTCCTTTATAGCAGACCACTGCTATGTAAAACAGACCGTTGCTATGGACGCATTTCTGATGTCGGACTCTTGAGGACCGTTTTTGTGTAAAATTATTGATTTCTTAAATGAACAGTGTGTAGGGTCTGGCGGTATCTAGCGGCGAGGTGAGGAGATTGCAACCAACTGAAGCCTCTCCCGTGTGATAAGCGTGTTGGAGAGCTACGGTGGCTGACATGAAAATGCGAACGGCCCTCTCTAGAGACAGTATAGGTCGTTCGGAGCAGAGCTAGTGCTTAGTGTGTACGTGGGAAGTGAGTGGTGAAGCAAGAGAGAGAGAGCGGCGGCGACGGGAGGGAGTAGCCCTATCGACATCGGCCCAAGCAGGATAACAGAGTTTGGTTTGTCCGTTCTGGACTACTGTAGAAACATGGCGGTGCAACATGGCGGACTCCGTGGAGAGGACTCGCTCCCTATGTAGATAAACAGCTCATTCTAAGGTAATGAAAACACACCGATTCTTATTTTCAGGTGATTGTACACTAAAGAAAACATACTTATTAATATTATATTCCATTTGCCAATAGATCCCCCTAAATCCTACACACTGGTCTTCTAACGGCAATATTCATAATCCAGAAGCAAACAAAGAGGTAGCTCCCAAAAATCAAAACACAAGGTTGGAACCTGCTTTGTCTTTAGAATAGATTGAGTTTTCTGATGCTGTTTAAGGTTTATCAAAACCAGAAATTAATATAAATCACAACCGCTATTGAAAAACAGACAAAATGCAGATTCTGCATCTATAGTTCCCATTTTATTAATGTGAGACAACCTAAAAGATGTGATTGAGCCTTGACAGTAAATACCCTAGGAATGATTTTCAGCAACAACAACCCTTGGTACAACTTGGCGTTAAAGCCTAAACAGGAATTTATTTTTTTGTGTCGCTGACATTTATCTCGCCCCTCCCTTGCACTCGCCCTGCACATTTCTCCAATTTGTCCTCTCCGACACAGTTTTCCATTCTCTTATCTCGATACAGTATCAGGGTTGCTACACAGTTGGTAAAAATAACCCTTCTGTCAAGATCATTGTGTCTATTTATGTCATAGTAAACAGAGCTGCACTGTTGTCTCACTTGCCCATTCCACTTGTTGAACATTTTTACTTGCTTCTTCCTGGTATTTCTTATGCTTTTGTAATTTAAACACTACACATTGTTGTCTGTGATGTGTCAAATGCGGCTATGCCTGCATGTGTGTGTTTATTGTGTGAAAACGGGTGGATCCTCAGGCCAAGGGGAGATACGCTGTCTGCACTTGGACAGGCTCTTCCTCCTGGCTGATTACTGCACAGTCATAAGCACCACAAACGGAAACACACACACACACACACACACACACACTGACGACACACTGCTGACCCTACACACCCAAAAAGAAAAGGCCCGTCTTGCATTAACACAAAGATTGTTCTTTGTTTTCCTTTTTTTTCCACCCAGTACCCTGGTGCTTACCAACATAGCTGTGTTTTCTTCCATCTGTCTGTCAGTGGTGCTATTTAAAGAGGCTTTCTTTAGAAGTGGGTGTAAGTCGCCTAAAGTAATGGCAAACGCACTAAAAATACAAGATTCGAAATGACCTAAAAATAAACAAAAGAGGGAACCGGGGGCAGAAGAGGATGTGGAGGGATAGAAACTAATGTCTGAACATTTAGTTTGTTTATGTGCACAGCTGTCATCTGCCTTACAGACACACACACACAGTACACTAAATGCTGACTAAATTCTGTAGTTAGTTAACAGTTGTTTGCTAGTTTATTAAAAGGCTAACAGGTTGGTGAATTTACAAGAATAACATCACATTACATTTTGAGAGACTATAGTTTGGTTACTGGTGTTCGTACTCATTTCAAAGTGCTAAATTTGATATCCAGAGCATTAATATAGCATCAAACAACTCTTTGCTATGTAAAGTTATAGAGGAGTAATGTCTACCTGAGCAGAGAATGAAGTCACTCTCCCTTTTTGGGTGTTGTAATCAGAGCTTCTTCATGCTTTGTTGACATTGCCGGGCTGGCCGGGCATGCTTTTAGTGCATATTCGTGTCTGTGAGCATGCCCCGCAGGCTATAGCTCACAGCAGCCACTCTGTATTGCTCTCATACGGCGGTTACAGCTGATAACGGTGTCCCGTTGAAATGATTTGTCACTTTTCTCTAGAAGTCAGTGTCACAAGGGATAATGACTACTTTTGCTGACACTGTAATCGCTGACCAGTGACGAGTATCAAACTCAGCATGAACTGCTGCTGTGTTGCTCGAGCTGTAGTAACAGAAAGGCTCTTTCTACATAATTTTTCAACATTCCCACTGTTTTCATCACCAGAATGTCAATGTCAAGAAATACACACTTTAAAATGATCATGTGTATAATTTGTATGTGATTATAGCATCTGTCAAAGGATTCTGGTGCCATAGGTTTTTGTTTATAGAGCAATGAGATGATGTCTTGCATTCAGCTAATTCATCTCCGCATTAGTGTCTGCAACAGTGTCTTCTTCCATACTGCAATATGGGGCGCCAAAGTACGACATTTTAAGATTCTACATAGGGGCTTTAATTGATTCCCAGCCCAATGGTGGTCATTTTTGGCCTCCGTTTGAACACGTTTGATGTTGTTAAACATTTAGTTTCTCCCAAATACACTGCAAACACAGCTTCAGCAATTACGTAACTGAGACTGGTGCGTGCCTTGAAGCATTGTGGTCTGTGTGCGGCTCCCTGTTAATTATGATTGGCTTGTTGGTGATCGACCCCTGATCCAATTGCTTGCTTTTCCTCCTTTCAAAACACACTGGCAATCTGGTAACCCCTTTGTTTATGGAAGTGAAGGGCCAGCTACTGTAAAAGGTTTAACAAAGATCTGTCACAAACACAATGGCCACTCCAGCACAGATGAGAACATGACTTGCTAGAGTATATACACAATATTTGCTACGACCAGTGAGCACACAGCTGCAGAGAAGATGGCAGGTTTTCGCAGGGAGTGTGCTGAGAGCTTTAAGTACAGATTTTGTGTCTTTAACGCTCAACGTTTTGGAAACATGGAGTAGCTGCCAGGCTTTACATCATATAGGCCAGGGCTTATAGTGCGGTTGGAGACTCAGAGAAAGTCGTTGGTCGTCCAGTTGCTGCTATTTTTGTTGGTTTCACACCTCCGCAAAGTAGATGTAGGTGAAAAGTCATAACTGCTATTGCTGGTTAATGAGTTGCTAGTAATGGCCCTATAAAGCTCCCGGTTTGTTTCAGTGTGTGGGCTTTATTAGTTTCACACAAAGTAACTATAGAAAGTCCAGTGTCCTCTCCGTGTCCACTTTGTTTTGTTTTTCCTCTCAGGGTCATGAGATCACAATGTGACCAAAATCCAGGTCGTAAATATGCAGGCATGCTCAGATTATGCATCCTGGTGTGATGAGATGATAAAGCGAAAGACACGTGGTGGTCAGTACATTCTCACCACATGACACACCAGCTACTGTATCACACATACGTGGGACATCGTTACTCAGGAGTACATTACGCGATGCCAGGGTCCTGAGTCACCGTTAAGTTAGAAAACAACAGCACAAATACTCACACACCTGCATGTACACTGCAGACAATGAAAGGTCTTCATAGTTAACTGATCGAATGTATCACAGTCTGACTTTTATTCCTCAGAAAAATGACATCTGGTAATGTGGGAGGTGACACACAAACCACTTCCTTGTTTTATTTGACCCATTGCGGTGACATTAGCGTCTTCACTTCCTTCATACAATGACGGCGCCCACTGCAAAATGTGGTTTTCTCTTTCCCAGCACCTCATTGACACCTCATTGTATCTCCCCTCCACGACACCTTTTCCCTCGCCCTTTCCACCTCCTCTTTGCACTCTGTTGTGTCCGTGTGGGTGCTCCGTCTGTGTCATGCTGCTGTGACACCACATTCCTCCCTGACCAGTTCCTGTGCCGTCTCAAAACAGTACCGACAAGGGAGAACTTGGAAAGAGAGAAGAGTAGGCAGAGAGGAGGGCCGAAAACTGGCAGCGAAACGGAGAGACGTCAAGAGAGGGTGGCCCAGTGAGATCACCGCCGCTGTGATGCCATGGAAATGCTGGTGGCCTTGACGCACGATAATTTTGAGCTAAAAACGTATAAACATAACATGGCTGATGTTTATAGATTGTTTGAGCTAATAGTAGAGTAAGAGGATATGGCATCACTAGCTCCCCATGCTGCAGTGGATCTTCAGTCTGACCTCCATAAACACAAAGAAGCTGAAATAACAAAGTGTTTGAAGAGAGGAAGTGGGATTGTTGTGAGGATAAAAGGGGAGAGGGAGGGGGTTTTAACCAGCATTTTGTCTGCTCGAAGAAATCTTTGAGGGGTTTTACGGCAGAACTCTTGACCTTCGAATGAATAAATGGAAAAATAAGCACTGCTTGGGCATTTGAAGACATACAGTATACACAGACATACACACAATGCCACAATGGAGAGCCATTGGCATGGTGAAAGCACTTTCCCATCATCCCCTTGCGTATGGGCATAAGCGGTGGGAAGCTGCTATTTCAGTTTTATGTCAGTATTTTTACACATATACAGTAGGCGTCAAAAACACACTTCCTGATTGTTTTACGGCATTCTTGATTGCAAAGCACAAGGCGGCTCATGTCTAAAGGTTTAAGATCCGAGCTTCCTGTGAAGGAGAGTTCACTTTATGAGCTTTTGCTTTGTTTCTATGGAATGTGTGTAAAAACCACCGAGGGCCGTATTACTATATTCTAAAGTATGCTCCTGCCTCAGCCAACGCACTGCTGGCATGCCAAGCATTACTAAGCAACATTACTATGTAACATTGTTATGATAGGAGACGGCCGGGCACCAGGGCTTTTAACCCTGGATATAATATGCAGTAATGGTGAATGTGCTGTGCATTTACACTCTGAGATAAGATCATTTCAAAGACTCGCCGATGGAAAAGAAGAGTTTAATGAAAGCTATTAAGCACTGTGGTATGGAACTGATGTTGCTATTTGTGTCATGGCTTTAGTTCAATCATCAATTATCCAATTATTCATTATTCAACAGTGTATAAGTGGGGATATACACTGTCAACAAGCCTGGGTTTTTCTGACCAAGCTTTCTCTAATTCTCGTCATCTACTTTAAGTATGACTTTAAGTTTACTTGCTACAATTAATATGAATAAACTTGTTGGTTAGGCTACCAAATTTAGAGTAAAGATTAAGGTTAGATTTAAGGATAAAGTTTAAGGTTTAGGGAAATAAATGAATGCAGTGAATCACTAGATTAAAGTTTGGGGTTAGGTATGAAAGAAAGTACAGTTTATTACAATCTGGGTTTCATTTTTGTTGATCTTTGGTGGATGACCCGCTCTGCCTCTGAGCCATAGCCGCTCAGTCACCTAGCATTGTCTATGCAGAAACTGAGCCACACTTTTCCTACTCAATGACACTTCGACATGTGGACTAATGGGATCAAACTGCCGACCTTCTGATTGGTGGGTGACGCGCTCTACCTCTGACCAACTGTACAAATTGCCCCTAGGGGATAATAAAGTTTTCCTTGACCTTGACCTTGACCTTGACCTTGACCTTGAGCCACTGCTGAACTGATACATACACAGTAGTTTTCCTTTAAGTTTGGCCACTGTTCAGAGCCAACAATGGCCCGTAATAACGGGTGTGTTTCTGATTTCAAATAGCACTGGTAAGACCTATGATTGATCCTTCTAGTGGAATGATAGCTCACCTCCATGACATACTGTACATAAAGCACACACTGACACACAGTGATTCAGCTCAAATGCAGGTTGTGACAGGAAAACGCAGGAAGGTGATGAATGAGGCGTGAAGGCAAGAGAGCGGCAAGAGGGGAAGTGTGCTAAGTGTAGCCTGGGGCCACCTTCTTGTAAAGGTAACAACTGAATAGAACACAATTTACACAAGACGGACTGACTCACAGAGACTACCCTGTTTCACGCAGCTGTTTTGTTGTCCTCTCTCTCTCTCTATCTATGGCCCAGTGTGTGCAGGCCAGCTGTAGTAACCTGAGTAAACTGTGTGATGAGGCAGCAGCACTCAGGTAACTTCAAAGCTCCTTTTCCAACTAACAGATCACATTTCTCTCCAGGAATGTTCCGCTGCCACAGAAACGCTTTCAGCAGCTTTCAGTCGGAGGCCGCGTGTTTAATCCTTTTTGTTTGACATGAAAGAGAATCCTTTGATCACTGCGAACACACCTCTGTGTGCTCCGGCTCTCACAGGGTGATGAAGACCAGGTGAAGACCCTGTTGTGGTCATGTAGGGCTTTATTGAAGTTTGATCTGACGCACCTGCTGGTAAATACAGAGGAAGAACAATGTGACATTAACAAGATGTTCACATGTGTTCATGACAAAGAGCAGCATGAATGTCTTGAATGAGAATGGAATAGTTTTGTGGTTTACAGCATTCCCCTAATTACTTAGCAGAACAATCCCTGAATTATCTAAATAGTTTCCATAACAAGTCTTTGTCTCAGGCCTTGCAAATGCATGTCAGGTATGTTTGACATCTGAAACATCCACATCACTGAAACTAGCACGGGGCACCTGATAAACCTGAACCTGGGTTCCTGGAGCATGGAGCTAGTGACTCACTGTCATTTATTGCATCACAGCACGAGAGGGATGTGATGCAATGCAGCGACAATTGAGAAAGTGAAATGTGGCACAATTCAGACAGATATTACATTGGGGATATGGTCAGAGGCTGTGGTCAGGGTGTGGTAGAGATGCATGTTAAAGTTAAAAGTACTGGGAAGCCCCCAGGATAATCATATTTTCACTACCATCTGTTTTTGCCTTTCACTCACTTCTAAGTGGCACGATGAGGCACCAATAAATGGCAGACTGTTGCTTGTAGTTGGTCTTGTTGTGTGTATAGAAAACCAGTAAAGGCCGCTGGTTTTGGTCGTAGTTTTAATCATTGTAAATTCCTATTTGATGTTGTCAATGTTTCTCAACATAGAAATATAAAAGACTCCTAAATAATTGAATAAGTCTTACATATTTCTGCTTTGTCTATAAAGTAAATAAATACTACAATACCCATAGGTCTCGGAGACTAATTTCTATGGCTGTCCCCTCTTAGTTGGTCTTAGTCGACTATTTCTTTAGTGGATTAGTCTTTTTTTTTTTATCTTTCTTTCATGCTGGGTGACTTATTTCCCCAAAACGTATGAGCACATCTCTGGTAAACACAATATTTTAAGTGGTGCTTTTGTGTGATGCTTTGCGGAGAACCTCAGTTTCACAGATCTGTCGATTAAATCAACTAATCCATTGGTCAATAAAATCGTGAGTGTTAATCGACTAAGAGTGTCTTTGGTCGAGGACAGCCCTACTAATTTCTAAGGAGAAGAATGCAAATCAGAGCTGAATAAATTGAAAATACGTCATTGTTGCCATTGGGATCAAAACACTGCACCAGAGTTAAAGCATTCATCTAACATTGGCCCATAAAAACTGATTTAAACTGCTAAATCATCTCTTAAAAGACTTATCTATAGCTTCTACTCGTTAATTGTAGCTTTGTGATTGGATTTTTCTTAAAGAGATTTCAAAAAGAAAGTTCTTGCTGTGTTCTTAGTTGACTTCTTAACTTAAATGTATTGTAACACAAGCTTGTATCTTGTGGTACAAATAAAAAACAGACATTTTGTAATGCAGTTCCTCATCTTTTGTAATGATGATTCACCTGGGAGAGTTTCATCCAAGCTCTGGAGGTGCTCCAACTACCAGTCACCTAGCATTGTCTACGCAGAAAACAAGCCGCACTTTAACTGTGAAACCATGTTCAATGTTAAGACACTGTAAATTCCTAGCATTTATACAAAAATACAACATTATCTGGTGTCATACCTTTAGTCATATGGACTATCACAAAACGGGTGTGGGCTCTAATGGTTGGCAGCTAAGTAGATAAAGCCATCCTCACTCCACACGCTGTCAGTTTACAGTTCATGGTTGGGTTATAAGCTGAGCAGGATGACCCAGTGATTCAGGTGAACTGAATTCAGACACACCTGCTGTACAGGAAGCACAGCTGGCCGTGCCTGTATTACCACCACTATTCCAGAGTTGCAAAACTCCATCATGTTACTCTGGTTTTTTGGAGACATTGACATAGACAGGTCTCAAACAAGTTAATTGATTATGAAAACTAAAAAAAGCAACAACGGCAGTAATCAGAGATGTAAAAGCCTTGATAAACCATATCTTGTGGTGATATCAGATCTCAGTAGTCACACTGAAAAGGAAAGTGTAACTGCAACTGAGAACGATACTGTTCGCCTGTCAGCCCTCATGTTGCTCATGCCATTCCTGTAACTTGTTCCTGAGGCAGTCCTCTGCAAACATTTACAGTTGACCTGCTGCCACCTGGAAATGTACAGAGGGTCATTTACTAGAAAATACAACGTAGGTCTGGAAAGGAAGGGAGTGGAAAGGAGTACGAGGACAAAGAGAGAAAAAAGAGGAAGATGCAGAGGGAGTGAAAGTGAAAAGGGCAGGTTGTGGTTCTCCTTTGTAAATTATTGCCCTTCCTGTGGTTTTCATTTCTTGAGAAATATCTTTCATCAGCATCTTTCTCACACCCATGAACATCGAGGTATTGGTTAAGAGATTTCTTTTTTTTTTTAACAGAGATTTCAAAGAACATCTCACTTCCCTAGTGGTATCCGGCCATGCAGATACATTTATGTTGAGGTTTTTACATTTCCTTTGTTATACTTTTGTCTTCAAAGATGCTCAAAGTCCACCCATTATGAAATAAACTCAGTTACACAAGCATATATCGCATAACACTGACCTATGTAACATCGACCCGTGGCGACAGTCTTATGGATACATGCTGGACTTTGCAGCGTTCTGATGCCCTGTTGTATGAATTCACTGAACTGATGGTATCATCAGGATTAGCTCATACCGCAGTTTCTGCAAGTTCAGTTACAAGATGGGGAAAACATAACCTACCACAGGTTACGTTAATATTTAATGGAACCAGTATCAGGGTAAAAGGTTTGTGTTTATGGAGTGTGTGTGGGCCTTTGAAGAAAGAAATCACTGATACCCCCCTGTGTCTTACTCACTCATCTCTGATCTGTCTGAAAGGCAGACAGTCATAATAAGATCAGAATCTCAGTAGTCACTGTCTCTCTAATGCTCTCTGGCTTCGGCACACACACACACACACACACACATATATGCACTCACATATGCAACAATACACTCCTTGCCTTTTATCCAGCTCCCCTCTGGTGCCTATGTAACAGGAGCTGGCTGTCCAGCCTTTCTCAAAGAATGGAGAATGTCACAACGATAGATCAGACTCTCCTGACCTTCACACAATGCTGCTTTTCAAAGACTAAATGTCTCTGCTGTACAGCCAGTTACTGTGAGTGTGTGTGTGCGGTAGTAGTACGAGAGGGGGAATCCCTGACACAAATTTTTTACAAGCCCAGCAATTTAATGGTGCTTTTCGCCAACATAAGCGTGCTCTTTAGGCTCTGCACTCTTTTTTTGGACAATGTGGTTTCTTTTACTCTTTCATAAGCCAGCATAAAATGGATATATGGAACAGAAGTGTGTTGATTTGGAGAAAAAAGGGAGGGAAGAAACCATTTGTCACGAGTTAGACAAGTCTGTCTGCCTGGGTTTCCTTCACTGAGTGATGCCTCCCATGATGAAAAGCCTGGTTTGTTTTTCTATCATGGACCACACTCACGTCCTACAGGGAGGGAATATGGCGGCGGTCTCAGCTGCGCCTCACGGATTATGTGGAATATGCAGGGGATGTGTGGGAGACAGACATATTCTGTTTGACGTGAACGATACTGGAAATAAAAAACAATCCAAGAAGACAGACAGTCTGATGACTTAGCAGACATACAGGAGCTGACCACTGTGATGAAGTTAGGAGGAGATTTCCGGCGCATCACAGATCGTGTCAGCGCTTGTATTTGTCACTCCAGACATGAGTGGGAATTTTATGGGTTTGACATTTTAGATATTGGGATAACATTTTGGTTCAAAAACCAATATCACACAGAGCCACTTTTACACGTTTGATCATTTTGAACACCTGCAACTTGCGGATCTGCCACTGTGCTCTGAGCTAATGCTAACATGCTGATGTTTGGCAGGTATAGCGTTTACCATCATCACCATAGACTGTATATAAAGATGAACGACATGATAGCTCCGCAAAGTGGAGCCAGAACATCTGGATCGTCCCCTGGTGGCTGGCTGCAGATTAGATCATCAATCCTGCCTCCTCCATGTTAGCGGAAGTCAAAGTACACGTCAAATACATTTTTCCCCAAAGATGGTTTCTGTCATTTTAGGTAGTTCTCATCACGCTGGTGTATGTTCAAGTGTTAATTTTTCTGATAAGTTTGGTTTAATTCGTTATTTGATGCTATAAAAAGGGGGTGAGACGTCATGATTGGCAGCTGTGAGTTTTTTTTGCTGACAAGCTGCGGCCATGCTCAGCTCGCGATTGGTTCGGGCAGATGACCTTGATACCGTGGCTCCACCGCCCGATCACTTCTGTGCAGACTCTGGCTCCAAATGACGTCAAAATCTCAAGATGGCAGCTTCTGTATCCAGGATATTTAGGTTTCACTTCTGTACAGTGGGAGGAAGTGGAGACGCATCGTCCATCTTTATATACAGTCTAAAACTTGCATTCTTTCTAATAGCCAGCAGGGGGCGACTCCTCTGGTTGCAAAAAGAAGTCTGATTGTATAGAAGACTATGAGAAAATGAGCCTACTTCTCACTTAATTTATTACCTCAGTAAACATTGCAAACATGAGTTTATGGTCTCAATCGTTAGTTTCATGTCTTCTCCAATACAGCATGATGTTCATTTAGTAAATTATGGTCCCATTTAGAGTCAAATAGACGATAAAGCAGGGTATACCTTAGGGCACGCTACCTTGTGATTGACAGGTCGCTACCACGGCGTTGTCCAGTCCGTGTTTTTGCCTTACAACTGTAACCCTTTCACAGTGTATTTTCAGTTCATGAAAGTTAATTATAACATGTTGGCCGCCTAAAAATGTCTTCGAGAAATTAATAGGTTTACCTGATGATAGCGCTATCGGAAGGTCAAGTTGTCAACAAAGTTATAACAAGTCATCCTGAGGGTAACTTGGGAAACAATATTCTTATCAGACCACTGACAGAGCATAGCTAGAGGAAATAAAAAGGTCCTGTCTGAAGGTGTGTGGTGAGGTGTTGACATCCGGTGCTCTGTCCGGACATGTATGTGAGCACAACCTATCAACCTGTCATGACATCACACTGAGTGATTACTCCTCTCATGACTCAGGAATGCAGCGCAGGCTTCCCCTGTCTTCCAGGAGCCCGTCTGTGGTACTTTTCCAAAGCACAGCTGGAGTAGTTTTCCAAGTGGGAAAACAACAGATTTAACAAAAATAACTACATTCCCTTTTACTTTTCGCCTCCTGTGTATCCTTTTCCCCGTAGTTTGGTTTCTTGAGTGTGACACCGCACAAACACACACGTCACAGATTACAGCTTTCAACACACTCAAGATTTATTGCACCTATGTAGTGTCTGTTCATAGCCCAGAGGTCGTAAAAACACAGCACTCACCGGCTGGAGCAGCTGTGGCTCAATTTTATTGCCAAGACAATCTTGGCTTTTTTTTTTGTTACATTCACAATTTTTACCCCAGTGCATCCAAGAAATACACAACATGCAGCGCAGTTTAGTAACCAACATTTTAAGAATAATGCTCACAGTCATTCAAGTTCTTTCTTCTTATCATGTGTGCAACAATTACAGAGAAGCAGTTGTTGGCAATGACAATCTTACCCTCCAACAATTAAATACATCAAATAGTGCAAGTTAAAAAATAGGGCTAATATATAAATAAAGTAATATCAATTTGTGTAGAAAGTATTGCGAATGAATAAATTGAATGTAAACAGAATGTAGTAAATGTATATGCATAATGAGAAGTAAGAAATATTATATATAGAGCAGCTACGTCTTACAGCTGTAAAACAGTAAAAGTGTAAGTAAAGTAAGTAGTAAGTGTTGTAAGTGGGAGTAAAAAGGTGACGGTGGCGTAACCAATATAGTATACAGTATACTGTGTGAGCATAGCCAGCATTCCTCCCGACCTTACTCTGTATTTAGCAGCCGACCCCCCCCCCTCCATTACAAGGATCTACAGGCCATCATGACATCATGACCTCACCATCCAGGAGGCTCGTGCATTCACATGGTCAGGGGACGGCGGGCAGCAGGGGTGTTAATCCACATGATGTCATTAAACTGGACTCATACACACCCTTATCACAACCCAGACTTGACCCCAACATTAACATGAACCCCGTGCACTGTGTTCAACGTGTGTACGGTATGCATGCAGCAGGGAAAAGGTGCTGCTTTTGTGACTTTCACGATCCAAGGATTCGGCGTGCAATGGCATCTTCTTTCAGCACTCGTCAGAATAAAAACGTTGCACGGGGTCATTGTTAATCAGTAGTTGGACGAGAGTGTGTATATGGGTGTGTGTTATTAATACCCCAGAGGCGGTCAGTTGGGGGGATTTGAGAGGCTTCTTTGGTTTCAGTGTTTCTGAGCTCACAGACAAATGTCCCTACATGGCGGGTTTCTTCTCCGCTCCGATGTGCTAACGACTTGGGCCCCCGAGCTGAAAATGCCAACCCGTCGGACCCCGCGCTGCAGGGCATTGGTGCAACCTATACGATCTGCCGCGCACATGCACGTTCGCACATACTGAACGGCCGCAGTCTTTCAGAGCGGGAGTTGGATGCGAGCTCGGCAACTTGTGACTGGAGAGTCACAGGTTCGCTTTGATTCAATCCCCCCGAGGGCCTGGGGAACTCTGTGTGGGATGGATGACAACCACTGTCATCTACCTCGACATTGGTTATTGTGGTAAACAAGGTACTTAAGCCTCAACTGCTCCGCTGGGACTGTTCAGTGGTCAGCAGCAGAAAGACTGTGGTTGTACTGGGCAGCTCCCAGAAATTAACAAAGAGAATATATGCACAGTCAGCTTTTCTTGCAAAACATATATGCACAAAAACTACAGTTGAGTTGAATACTGTGAATTCTCCTTTCCTACAATTTATTGGCATTATTTAACTGTTATGTACTGTGCACAAAAAACAACAATATGGCATTGTATGTAAAAATTAATTTCTATATGGGATCCATCATGCATCCTTTGAATTCTCCACATAGTTACACTCGTGCTTTAGGTCAAACACATAATGCAGATAAACTCTGTCTCTGTCTCGAGCAGTGACACAGCATATCTGTCTGTCAGTCACTGTCTGACCTTGTGCCTGTCCGTCTGTCCGTCTGTCTGTCTGTCTGCTTTAATACTATCTGTCATTGCAGGCTGTCTGTCTGTCTGGCCATCTATTTGCAGTATCAGACAGTTGATGTGTTATTTTGACTGTGTGTCTGAGTGATGTCATTCAGGTGCAGTGTGCCAGGGCAGAAAGCCCAGGTCTCACCGTCTGCTTTCACCCCCCCCTCCTGCCCTTTATTCTGTCACTGGACACCTTCCAGTCTGGGTGGATGCATGCACATGTGCATGGGAAAAAAAGCATGCAATATGAGCATGAGTACAGGTATGCATGTGTGCACATTAGATGGCATGGTGTAAGGATGCAGATGTTGTAGGTCCAGTAGTACAGCATGAGCCGTGGCACTGTTGTGGTCAAATTGTGAGGCGTTTTAAATAGGCAAGCCCTGGGATTGGACTGTGGTGACTGATGGGCCACACTTTCCCTTCCTCGCTCTCTGCCCTGTCTGTGCTTTTGCGTCGCGATGATGGATGCCCAGCCCTCTGTAAATATAGCCCTGCCCCAGCTAGTTAGCATGGTTGGCATGATCCAGGCTGGTGGTCACAAGCTAAATATATATCCAAAATAAATACTTACAGATTCAATTCTCAACTGTTGTTTAGACAGGCTGTAGCATATATATCTCACATAGAAAAAGAGTTTAGAAAACAATTTTGAAACGAAACAAAGACTATTGCAGAATCAAAAAGCGTAGAGACCACAGAGTGGTGCATTTTTTAGCGACCAGTGGAGGAAAACAGTGTGGTTCTGCTGCAACAGAAGCTTTGCCCAGCGCTGTGGTGACTGTGGCGGCGAGTCACTGCCGTGGTAGCAAGTCATTGCCATGGTTTCCATCCAAACTCTGATTTTGTGTTGAAATGCACTGATACTGTGGAATGGATGCTGTGGGTGGAGAAATGAGACAGCTAGCCAACAGTGACCGCAGTAAGTGACGCAAGTGGAGAGGCTATGATGTTAGTGTGGCACTCAAGAGTTCATTCAGGTGCGATTTGTACTAAACGGCGAGGAACGACCACTCCTGCTTCCTGCAGCCGATACAGACAGAGGAACAATGGCACTTCCCACAGGTGACCTGTCAATACGGGCGCTTTATCAGATCAAACAGGCATCAATGTACTCATTCACAAGGCAAATCTGTAAGCTGTTGTCTGAAAACAGGCCACAGAGGTATTCAAAAGGGTGAAATAATTTTGATCTGGCAGAACAGGACAACAGAGTCTTTGAGAATGGTTCAGAAGAAGCTTATCAGAGCGCTGCCACCGTGACCGCGCTGGTAGGATGGAATCTGGCTGTGTGAGAGTTTCCATTCTGTCCACAACAATAGAAGGCCTTTTCCGCCTGCTCTCGCCCTTCTGACTCGCAGCGCTACACCCAAACATGTCTTCGGATTTTCCCCTCCGCTGCTGTTTTGACTTATATCCTACAATCATCACCTATTAATACAAATGCATGAGAAAATATGTCAACATTTTACTAAACTCATATCAGGTTATCCTACGCATTGATTGTATACACATCTGATATCACCTGGCTGACATCATTCCGTGTCTCAATAGCTCATTACTATAGTAATTCTATCTGCTTTAAGCACGACACACTAGAAAACTGGCATTTTAAAGGTGAACTGTGGAATTTGGGAAAGTTATGTTTACATTCAGTGTTTCTAACGCAAAAGAATCACATGTATCCTTGAGGTCTAACGAACATGCTATGAAACAATGCATTCAACTTTTACCAAGCCGATATTTAAAAATAATACTACATTGTTTACATCCCTGTTTACTAGCTCGTAGTCTTCTTTTCTTCGCACATTGCTACTATTCTTTGTGTGTTACTGCTGCCAACTGTCAGTGGTCAGAGGAATAGCAGGAAACAAGCGTCAGGAATGCCTGCGAGCTCCCGTGTGGGCATGTGCAAACATGATACAAACAAAACATTGACCCGCTCATAAAAACATCGCTCCATAGCACTACTAGTGGTCAAAAACTCCACAGGGTACCTTTAAATATTTGTACAATTTTCAAAATGCAGACTACCACCAAATATATTTGTCTGTCATCAAACATTTTGGTGTGCTGTTGATGGTTAATAGAGTGTAATGAGGAACGAATACAGGGGAGCTCTTCACATCTTAGATGAAAACTAACACATAGTTTTCATGGTGACAACAGTACAACAGATCTGATGAGAGCTCAAAACAACAAAAAAAAACTCACCTAATAAATCCTGAAATTATGTCTGGACTAATGACATGGATATTGACATCTATTAGTGCAGGCTTTGCATAATAATAGTGCATTGGAGATTAGGGCATAGTATCTTTATTTAAAGGTGCTAAATACGGAATTGGGAGCATATCTGTTGCCTCTCAACGGCTCTCAACATGACGTCGGCGAGCCGGCGCCTCACAGCTAACGGTGCTAACAGCGCTGACGGTTGCAAAAGTGCTGACAGAGATATCAGTGTTTACGTAAGGGGGAGGATGAGTGCTACGTGTCCACGATGCTGCCATTAGTCGGGACAGCGTTAACAGCTGTAACCGGCATTGAGCTGTGCTGAGCGGCGGCCGTGAGCTAGCCAGTGGGGCACCTTCACATGCATGAACATGCATTATAAGCACGCATGCACGGCCCGGTGATGTCAACAAAGCGAGGAGAATGTTTGATAACACACACACAGAGGGAGAGTAACTTCATTCTCTGCTCAGGTAGACATTACTCCTCTATATCTTTGCATAACAAATAGTTGTTTGCTGCTATACATATTGGAAATTGAGTTTAGCACCATTTAATGTATGAAGTCATTAATTCACCATACACGTGTCTGGAATGTGGGAGGAACTCCTTGTACTGCTGTGAAAAATACAAACTGAACTTTAATGACGCTGGCATTTTTCATAGTAGACATTTTGACTTGTTATAGTATAAAAGTACAGGTGTTACTAATAACATTAATGATGGCTCTGTTTTATTCAAGTGTCACAATAAACCATGACAGTGTGATAGAGAGGCAGCATGCACAATACCAGGACCCTGAACTTCTAAATGGAATTCAGCCATCATTCATTTCTCCACCTGTGCTTTTTCTACTATGATGCGTTGAAATGTCTTCTATAAAAAGAGCCTATTGTTTGTCGCTGAGTACATGCCGACCTGCATAACAGTTGCCAAAACATACCTTTTTGACTGATGTTTATTTTTCCTTGGTTGGCAGTGGATGTACTGTCAATGTCATGTTTAAAAAAAGCTAAGCCTTAACAGGGCAGGTATGACGGAGATCTGATAAATCTGTTATCACACTGTACCTCCACCCATCACAATAACAAACCTGACACCAGGCTGACTTCAAACCCTGATATGAGATGTTCTGCATTCTGTCTTGTGGTTTCTGTTAAATGTTAAATGTCTGAAATGGGAGATTAAGGTGGTGACTTCTTGACAATAAAAACATCAACAAACAATGTTTTTTTGTTTTCTTAACACTTTGCTAATATGTTTCATGCTGCCTGAAAAAAACCCATCCCTCTGGCTCAGGGATGGGAAAAAAAATACATGACACCTATCCGATACTAACCACAAATAGTCCTGGGGGCAAAGACCTGCATGACAAATTATATCCAGTCAACAAAACTATTAAATGGAGTTTCCTACACGTAGTGTTTGTTTGCTCATCTTGCTGCCTGTCTTGTTCATCCCATGGTTACTGTTACTGCAGGGATAACAGTGGTTATTAGATCTGATAGGGCTCACTCCTGTAATTTATGTGCGGTAGTCACTTAAAGTTTTTAGTGTCTTTAACTCTTTTTTGGGGGGTTTACCGCCCACAAGGTTCAGTTATTTACAGCTGTAGCAGCTGTTTTCAGTGGAAAAAAACTCTGATGAAAGCAATGTACACTACCAGTTCCAGCACCAAGAAGCAGACAGACAAACAACTAGCTGATGAATATACAGTATAATTATGCTAAAGAGGCATATAGTTCTCTCAGGAGTTAGTGGAGACCAAAACAGAGCTAAAAGTAAAGTGAATATTGAACTTAAAGGGGCGGTAGGCAGTATATTTTTGGCATCATTGGGCAAAAATTCCATAATAACCTTTCAGCATATTGTAATTCAAGTGTTCTGAGAGAAAACTAGACTTCTGCACCTCCTCATGGCTCTGTTTTCAGGCTTTAAAAAATGTAGCCTGTGACGGGAGACTTTGACCAATCACAGGTCATTTCACAGAGAGAGAGCGTTCCTATTGGCTGTGCTCCGGTCATGTGACCGGTACTTGGCGTTCCTTCAAGCCATCTCAACCTGATGTCAACATGGCTGCTGGGTCACAAACTTTCTCATTTTACAGCTAAACCGTACACTACAAGATGTTCCTGAAAACATTAGAGGCGAGAAATAGGCATTACAGTAAAAGAATAATGATTCATATTTGATCAGCGCTGCCTAGTTTGACTGTTTGGTTAGAGTTCGCGACTGATTGACAGCCAGCTCTCATAGACAGCAAATGGACACAGATCCAAGATCAGCTCTTACTGCTTGTTTTCCTCCGGTCTGTGAAATCTTGCAGATGCCGTTAGGAGCACCGGAGGACACAGAGGCACATGATTTTTTTCAGGTTTCCTGTTTCATGTACTACTGTCAGGATATAGTGACCGTTTTATAAAAAATAACTTTCTTTATCATATTGGCTCCAATCTAGCCTACTTCAGCTTTAATGACCAAAAAAATCAGTCAATGCATGTTGAGCGAATTCAAGGTGTGACAAGATGTTTTTGACCATTTTATACCCCTATTACAGTATTTAGTTGCATCACCATTTGCTGAGAAGGAAACCAATTAAAGGAGCATGTCAAGTTCCCACTCATAAAGTGTGAGAGAACAGGCTACTGTATATTTTAGCTGAATGTCCTCTACAAGAGGAAAGTTACTGTCTAATATGATCAAGTATCAATGTGGGGAACAGTTTAAGAAATTATTTATTCTTTCCAAAATGACTCCAGAGAGTCTCCACCAATCCATCCATCCATTATAATCTATAAAACCGCGGGTTAATAAAGTAGTTCCTGACTTCCTCTTTGCTGGTTGTGTTTTCCCTGTTTATACTGTTACTTGTCAACTTTGACCCACTTAATCACACATGACGTCCACCTCTTTGCCTTTCCTTGTCTGGTAATTTGTCACCCTCTATCTCTGCTTACACCACCTCTCTACCAACTGTTTGGCACCTCGGTGTTGACCTGTGGTGACGCTGCATAGTTTCATGCATATCGTTGTGCTGCAGGATCTTAAGTCCTCTCTAAAGCATTCCATGGTGGGCCGTAAGTGAGAGCAGGGAAACATAAATATTACTGTTTCTTCAGAAAACTGTGAGACTGATGCATTACTGTTATTAGTCTAATAGTTACATTATTAAATGTCTGATGTCTACGCTCTGTGAGGCCGGGGCCACCCTTGTATGACTCATCACTTTTACCTCATGCTGGAGGAATCCGGTGACCCACACACACACTAGCCCATAACGGACCTGAATGAGACCAAAGGCTGATTCCCAGGAGATTCCCTTGCGTTAATATCTGCCAGACCTCTGCAGTTGGCTGCAGCCCATGTGGGCCAACGTCTCTGTCCAACTCAACATGTAGAGCTTTTAAGAAACGGCGTAGCGAATAGCTGACACGGCACGGTCTCAGTAAGAATTTAGACATGTCATCAGCTCTGAGTGATTCAGGACGGAGGCAGCAAACAGCTTGTTCCTGTCAATAACTCACCTCTTTCTCCCACGGGCCACTTATACACACACTCAGTCTCTCTTTGCTCATTCCTTCCATTCCTCATCGATCTGCCATCCAGGTCCTGGGAGGAAGAAGAGGAGGAGGAGGAGGAGGAGGAGGAGGACGGGTAAAGTGATCAGGCTATGACATCATTCTTTTGGCTACCTCATCCTCAACGAGTGTGTTTATGCGTATGGTGGGTGTATGTGTGTGAGTGTGCTCCAGGCATAGGCCTACTATAAGTAACAATTTCCTCCCCAGACATGAGGGGTCCTGGGACACCAAAGAGACGAGACTAGTCTAGACTAATGAATTCCACTATAAATGAAAACATCTCCTTTCAGAGTCCATTGTTAGTCCATTATAATGAAGCTGTTGTAGTTCATATAATAGTAATCCCAGGCTGGAGCTTCTCTGTGTAACTTAGCACTTGGCCAAAATCAATAATTAGAAATAGGCTAAGAATAAAATACAATGACTGTCCAGCTTACTTTTAAAGGAATGTTTGGCAGTCTGAAAGGCATCAGAGGCACTTTGATTGTAAGTTATAAATCCTTTATTGATACATGGATAACCATAAACCACCATACAATGGTTATCTATGTATTCATAAAGTAATTTTAACTTACAATCAGAGGGCCTTGGACGCTTTTCAGACTGCCAACATTACCGTGGACTTCCATTAAAGGTACAGTGTGTAGGATTTGGCGGCATCTAGTGGTGTGGTTGCAGATTGCAACCAACTGAGTACCCCTCCACTCGCTCCTCCCTTTCCAAGACTGTGGTAACACGAGTCGCCAAGGGCAAAACCGTGGTAACGCCGTTCGCCTCGCTCAGAGGCCATCCTTACCATAATAACAATACTTTAGAAGCAACGGAAGTCAGGCGGTGGCTGGCGGTACCATGGTTTTGCACTCTGCGTCTCACGTTACCACAGTTTCACAAACGTGTCGGAGAACTACGGTGGCATTCAGGTAAAAATGAAAAGAAACATGGCGGTGCAACATGGCGGACTTCATGAAGAGGACCCACCAAAGAACGTACAGTATATTGCCAAGAAGCGAAAGTTAATTGTTCATTCCATTGCAACATCAGCGCCCAGCAGCAAAGCTACGCTTACGCCATTTCGGACTGAATGCAACTACCGACCGCCAGTAAAACATCCGCCTAAAAAATGCCGTACAAATCTATCTACTTTAGTGTCATATTCTACAAAAATGGCCTGTGTTGAAGAATTAAATATTATAAATATAATAAGCGTTTTCAGTCCAAAATGAAAATGGATATTATATTCCATTTCTGCTGATAGATTCCCCGACATGTTAAATACTGCTCCTTCAAAAGTAAGCTGCTCAGTCAATTTTATTTTATTCTTACTCGACTACACCATCAGCAACACCAAGCTTCATGACCCAATGCAGCACTATCTTTTGTTTCTTCAATTAGAAACTAGTGTTGTAGTTACTGCACACAGACAGGTGAGTCAAGCTTAATGATGTCTGTCTGATGAACATTATTACTGGAGTTTGGGCGGAAGCAGTCACAGGAGATGACGAGAAATCTGCACAGTCAGACAGACAGACAGGTAGGCACCCCACCTGGTGGAGAGAGAGGGACGTCTGCATGACACACATGGAATGTTATGCTGTGTAGTTGCTAGACAACCAGGTGAATGCCGGAAGGCACGGTTTCAGGTGTCTCATATGAACCCTCCTTTTCCCTTATCTCCTCTCTTCTTGCTTCACTCACAGGCTGTCACAATCAGCACACGCACACACAGGCTGTGCTTAACCCCGCCCACTTCCTCCTGGAAGAAAGCCTTATATGGGCATTCATTTGAGTGTGCAGGTAAGGCTACCTTTGAGAGTCAATTTTGTTTGCTCTCTCTCTTGTTAAGCACATTTCTCAAAGTTTCATCTCCCTTTTTATGGTCTCTCATCATCAATAAAGTTTGTGACATGGCTGTACCGGGGAATAAAGGTTCCCAATATAGAGCTGAAGGGAAACGGGTGCTGCTGGTAGACATCAGATACGGAAGGATGATTGCATCATAACTCTGATGCAATCTTTTCATTTAAAATTTGTCGAATCAACATTTTAGCACATCCTAGCTTCTTCAGGTCCGGATAAAAAGTCAGTAATCACGAGGTATAGCAATGGTTCACAACTTGGGGGTCGCGACCCCTCCAGTGGGTCACAAGATACATCTGAAGGGTTACAAGATGCTATTCTCACTTTTCTTTTATCTCGTTTTTCTCTTGTAAAATACTGGAGAGTTTGACCTTTTCTTCTCAATTACAATCATTCAAATGAAACAATCTGAGATGCTGACAGGGGAAAATTACTCTCAAGTGGAACTCATAGACACATACAACCAGGACAGGTGTTTCAAAACTAGTTTCAAAGCTAGTTATTAAAATGTTGGTGACCTTTCTCAGCTGAAACTGACCTCTCTATGTTCCCAATAAAAATGTCCAGCCAGACAGAGATTACTAAAGTCAGTGTCTGACAGGGACCAGACATTCACCTCATGATCTGGTTCCCTCCCTTTGATCGATACATCACAGACACAGACAGTCATGGACAGACTGACTGACACACAAAGCGTTCCGTTATTTCTCTCTGAGTTGGCGATACAGTCATCGTCAGGATTTCACTTTTATAAACTCTATTGACACCTAATCTCCAGCCACACAAGCAGAGGGCATTCGCTGGAAAATGTCAGGAAGCACATTACACATTTTATTCCAAACAGCTTACTTATCATCACTTAAAGCTTTGCTTTTTATCTAGCGGCCTGGCCCATGCCACCCACTCTTTTTTAACATTCCTGATACCAGAAAGACAATGCAGAGGGGACTTTTCCATTGACCAATCAGGCCCCCAGTGGGTCTACATCAAACGTGGCTCCGGAGTCAAACCCACCCACTCACTCCTGGGTGCGGCATGGATGATGATCAGACTCCTACTGTGTGTGTGTGTGTGTGTGTGTGTGTGAGTGTCCTCACATTGTGGGGTAGAAAAGTGGTTACAGAACCATAACAATAACAGACGCACTGGAAAGAGCCCAGAATGATGTCATGGTGGCTGTTTAGTGTGTATGATTGGAATTCATCGTAGTCACACACATGATGGGGAGTCTGGAAAATGTTGATTCATGTTAAATGATTATTAGGAAGGAGCTACATTATTATAGTCATTTGATATGTTGCTAATAGTAAGTTAAAGCAATCATCTCTGTCCTGAGGGTCTCAGATTTGATCGGGTTCTGAGTTTTGCTTACAGAAAAGTTGGACTCCTGTTTCTTGGAACAGGTCCAAGGTGTGTGGAAGTGTGTGTGTGTCTGGAAGTGATATAGTATTAGGTGTGCCGGTGGGTTTATACAGATTAGTGTGTGTGTTCCTAAGGTGTGTCTGTAATCGTTATCCAGGTTGTGACAATACAGGATCAAGACAATAAACTTGACTACACATTGCATTCCATTGACCAAGAGGAAGTTGACTTCCTGTGACCTAATAATAAACATTTTTGAATTTGAGATTATGTTTTAACCTGTGTGCTGTTGCTAGTGTTTACATGCTGTTACTGTGCAATAATTGCTTTTTAACTGATAAACATGGCACTTATCTGACTTGCCATAATTACACAGTTTCAGTGTCCTCCTTAGTAACACGTTATCTCTTTCTAATCAGTATAGGACATCACAGCATCAGTAGGCATTCCTTATGATGAAGAGTTTCAGGTCAGACATCACACATTTTGCCAGGTGCTGTCAGTGTTACATCCCCTCCAGATGTGTTCCTATGGGGATTTGAGTTGAGTCAGGCACACACATACACACTAAAGCCCCTCTCAGCTACTGGTCAGACCTCTCATTCATTTTACTGCCATCCACATCAAAGAAAGTGGAGACCAATGTTGTCCCTCTGGCCTAACAAATTGGGCTCTGGTTTCAGTTAACAGGGTCAGGTTCTGATTAGGAAATCATTAGAGTGTGTTTTACAGGGTCTGTGTCTTCTCACGAGAGGTTAGCAGATTGAGACATACCCTCAGGATGGCACTTCCTGTGCTGCTCTGGTGGTCTGTGGCGCCCTCATGTGGTCAGGGTAGTACAATGTGCTGCTACAAATATACATCAGCCTATATAGAAGACACCTCTTTATACTGAATGCTTTCTCTGTTTTACAAAAGTCATGGTAAGTTTGTTTCAATAACTTCCATGTCATGAGGCCTAGTAGCTCCGAATCAGAGCCGAAACCACGGTTTGATAAATTAGTATTATAAATCAAGGTTCATTTCTGATGTTGCACTCTGTTACAGTGCCCTCTAAAGGCAAAGGGATAAAATGCTGAGGGGTGCAGCAGTTTAATAAATTGTTTCTTTGCAAACCTGGTTTTAAAAAAAGTAGAAGTAACATTTGATGCATTGTAGTGCAAATATTAGTGTTAGTTAAAACTAATATTTGGTTTAATATACCCCATATTGTTGCCTTTTTTATATTGTATGCATGAGTAAATGTGGTGCATTGATGCAGTGGGCCAGCACCAGTGTCTGTGCACATGCCCCATGTGAAACTTGCCTATAAAAAGTCACTTAAAATTAAGTCTTTAAACTCATTCCATAATTGTATTGTCCATTCAAGCCAGATCCCTCACTGCTTGGTCTAACATTTTATTACGGAAACTACTGACTTTATAATATTTGATAATGCATTGCAATATTTTCCTGACAGCAATGCATTGCATTGTTTTGTTTTTCTGAAATCAATGCAGGCTCTAATGAAGTTACTGATTTCATATGAAGGTCTTGCATATCTCTATTTGCATGAAAGTTTCAGTATTTAACACCTTACTTACATGATCTGGCTTGTAAATAAATGCAGAGATAGTGAACTAAAGAAAGAAGATATAAAAATAGATGAAGGCATCAGAGAGCAGAGCCATTCATATGAGACATATTTTATTGGCATTGTTGTTGCAGACATCATGTGCACAAACTCACTCATCCAATATTAGAGAAACACAATAACAAAATAAATATGAGGTTCTTTTAAAACAGTATTTTCAAGTTTTTTTGGAGATATTTGTCGTTAAAGTACACACACCAGTAAATCAGTAAACCTATTGATTTGTAGTGCTAACTGAGCATTACTGGTGAATTTACAGTATGATGTTCTTACCCTGTATCAAAAGTGACAAAAATTGTAATAATAGATAATTTTAGATTTAGGTAATAATCTTAAGAACACCTCATAAAAAAGGCTCTTGTGTTTTCAAAACTATTAACTCAAGAATCATATATATCGTTCTATTAAAGCAGCCTAGCACAGAACAAGCAGCAGCAAATAAACAACAACCAAAGAATAGCTGTCTTCAGTAGCAATGTGAAAACTCAAATAACATTAAAGGCTAACATTAGACACCCCCTTTATACACTGTGTATTTAAAACCCAACAGGCTCCAGGAAGGCGGCCTCTGTCCTCTATTTCAGGACCTTTTCCCCCCTGTTGGGGGTAGGTTGGGGGGATGTTTGTGGTAATAGTCTGGTGGGGTGGGATTGGGGCTCGCATTCATCCCTGTAGGGACATAATACATGCTTTCCAGGTAGCTCTGATCCAGCGGTGGATGGTTCTGGGGCTCTGGCTTGGACCCCTGACCAGATGGATGTCTGTAGTTGACCCCAGGCCCACCTGGGTGCATTGTTGGTGCGGCGGAGACCTCAGGGTATCGGGGTGGCTGAGGCGGAGCCTGGGGGTGGGCTTGGGGAGGGGGAGCTGCATAGGGCATGTACTGCGGAGCAGGCGCGTACATGTTGGGGTTGTGGAGAGACGTGTAGGGCGCCGCTGAGGGAGGATACAGGCCTGAATGTGACATTGCTTGCTGCGGGATGAGCACCTCCACATATTGGCCAGTCTCTGGGTCAAACAGCATTTTCCTCAGTGGCTGCACAGGCACCTCAATGTAAAAATACTTCCCCGTCTCAGGATCCAGGAGAACTCTGCGAGGTGTCTGTGCATAGCTACTCTCTGAGTACAAACTGGAGGTGTCGCCCCCATAATCAGAGCCGTAGGAAGGCCCCAGGCCTTGAGGACCACACAAGTACTGGGGATCCATCGGAGGAAGGCCAGGGGAGTGGTTGTGGCCAGGATCGCTGTAAGGAGCGCCAGCCATGCCTGGCGGCTGTTGGTGGGGGGATCTGTGGACAGGGGGTCGTCGAGGGTCAATGTGCTGGGGTGGCTGAAGCGGGCGGTCAGCAGGGCACGCCTGCATGAGTGAGGGGTGGGGAGGGCAGGGAGGAGGCTGGTGAAGAGGCTGGTACATGGCCGGTGGCTGGCTCGGACCATGAGGGCTTGATTTGGGAGAGCCGGGCTGGTAGCTCATCGGCTGAGGGTCAGGTCTGCACTGGTGCTGACGGAGAGGGGGCTGAGCCACCGGGTAAGGTAGTGCCTGGCCTGGGGAGTGTGCAGGGGCAGGAGGCGTGAGGTTATGGGGGCTGCGGTGATGGTGAGGAGGGGTGATACCAGGATGAGAGGGGCAGCCAGCTGTGCAGGAGCAGGGTGGAGGGCGGGAGGAGGGCTGATAGCGATTTGACCTCCTCTGGGTCAGATCTTGGAGCATGAGGGGACTGAAGCTCTCCCGTTCATCGTAGCTCGGAGGGTCATCTGAGGCGTAAAAACGCAGGTCATCTATCCTTTGGGGGCGCTCGCTGGAGAACGATCTGTGGCATGGCGGGTGTGTGTACCCTGGCACTTGTGTTGTGGAAACAGCTGCAGGTTGTTTTGTATTGTTTGAAGTTACCGGCATAGCTTGTTCGTGAGGGTATGCCATCCTGGGATACTGTTGTTGGCTGTCTGGATCCACAACAGCTGGCCGGCTCAGCTGGTTGGCTCCAGCTGAGTCGGGTCCAGAGACAGGGTTTGCTTGGTTGTCAGGCACTGGACCTGGTGCTGAGGTTAAACCTGTCCCAGTGGCTGATATTGGAGCTGTAGCTAAGGTTGTGGGTCTTTGTGTATATCCAGAGCTCTGAAGCGAGGCCCCTTGATTTTGCTGCTGACCTCTGTCATTCGACACCTCCGTCTCTGATGTTGTTGTTGACTGGTTCGATTGATTGAAACTGGAGACGGTGGCTGCTGTTGTTTTGCAAGGTGGAGGTTTGAGGCTGGATACTGCAGACACAGCTAGTTTTCTTGTATAGTTTGATGTTGACGTGGACTCATTGGAGATCTTTCTATAGATTGTCGGTGAGGACACTACGATTGTTTGAGGCCTCTCCTCACCTTGTGGTTTTACAGTTGTTGTTGTTGATGATCTCTGCGCTTCATTTGGCATTGTTCCTAAATCTGCAGGTTTAAATTTACAGCTCGGTTTTGGAGGCACCGCTGGCTTTTGAGAATTTTTAGCTATAGATTTAACTTCGATGGTTTGAGGCCTGCTGTTTCCTGTAGTGTTTGTGGGCGTCTCTTGTTTCTGTGTTTCTTTAGACAGCGACTTAACCTCAATCGGCTGTGGTCTGAATTTCCTCACTGCAGGGGACCTCGGGGGGAAAGTCGGATCAAGTCTTTTCACCGATTCAAAATCTCCAAGTTCCTTCTGTTTTGCGGGAGGCGGCGCTTGCTCCTGCGCATTTCTCAGCGGAGAAGCGCTTTTTTGCCTTGCTGTGTCTTTCACTGCAGGCTTACCGCTAAGTCCCTCGTCTTCTCTGGTCTTTGTGAAGGCGTCTGCGTTGTCAGGCGCTGCTGAGGGCCCAGATGTGGTGGATGAAGAGGAGAACGTCCTCTCTCTATGAGACTCGATACGACCTCCATCTGAATGGGTGGGGGTCTGAAGGGGGATCTCCAGGCAGTTCACATGCTTACGCGGAACCCCTTTACCTGCAGGTGCATTGTGGTTGTCACCCATCACTGCTCCAATGTCAGCTTGGTAGCCTTTTTCCTTTATTAACATGGAAACTGAGTGGCCACTGCTACCAGGGGTGGTGTGTCCAGTTGAAGGGGAAGCAGCTGGGGCTTGGAGTGGGGTGTGGATCTCTTCCTGGGCTGGAGATGCAGATATCTTGGTCTTGCTGGATCCATCTCTTATTATCACCACAGCAGTGGACACCTCTCTGTCCTTACTTGGCTGTTTGGGGAGGCTCCCGAGCATAGGAGGTTTTCTGTCTGCTCTGACCACCGCAGGTTTGTCTTCACTGTCCGGCACTTTATGCATTTCTGTCACAGTCTCTTGTGTTTCTGCTGCCGTGTTTAAATCACGTTGACTTAGCTTTGCCATTGCTGTGTCTCCTGTTGTATTATTCAGTGTGTTTGCATTCGAGGGGGATTCTCTGCTTACGAGCTTTGGAGAAGCCCAAAGTCTGTCACTCTCTGAGTCTTTCTTGCTGCATGGCATTTTATTTTTGGCTTCTTTCCAGCAAACGGCCTTGTATTCTATTTGCATCGGCTGTGAACGAGACAGAGGACTTCCTTTGCTCTGAGGAGGTGGAGATAAGGTTAGCAGCTTTGAGTCTTTCATCTCCTCTTTCCTCTCCTCCCTGAACTCCTCTTCTCTTTCCTCCCTCCTTATCTGTTGCCTTACCTCCCTCTCCTCCCGTGCTGTGACCTCTTCCCTCCTTTCCTTGTTTAAAATCGCCGTCTTTTCTTCATCCACATTTGATGGCTGTACAGCACTAGTTGCCTTGAAGGACAGATTATATGTATTTTTTACGAGCCGCCTCACATCTCTAACTTTGTGAATGGGGACCTTAGCTTTATTATTTGCTTCTTCTTCTTCCTCTGTTTTCTCATCTACACTAGTCTCTATCCTTTCCTCCTTTATATCTGGCGAAGAAGCCTCAGGTTTGTTTTCTGCCTCGGGTGTGAGACAGACATTTAGGGAGGCTTTCTTTTTCTCCACGGCTTTGAGCGTAATCTCCTGTGTATGTGTCATGCAGGCGCCCTTGGCACCCTGTCGCAGTGTTTTATGGTCCTCTGTGTTTTCACATTCCCGGTCTCTGTTTGTCACCCTGGCCTGCGTGCTGCTGGCTCCAATGGCAGAAGGAGCTCCAGAGTTCCCGGCAGTGGCATTTGCTGAGTCACCACCCTCCCCTCCGTCCCATGTTTTACTGTCATCTACTCCGTGTGCTCCAGTTCTTGACTGTTTACTATCAAATGGCATTTTCAATTCTGGTCTCATTTCCGATCTTGATGAAGTCATATTCCGGCTTTGAGAATCAGCCTCTTCGCTCTCAGTCTGTGAAAAGCTAACACTTCGGCTGCTGCTGGATGAACTTGGCCTGTTACTGGATCTCACTCCAAAGCTTTTTGGTGGTTTGGCTTCGTCCTTTGCGCTCGGTTCTCCTCTCGCAGGGAGACCCTCGGATGAAAGACTATAATCTGATTGAAGACTGGAACTCAGATTATGTGAGTCAGGTTTTGGGGACTCTTTGAATGGTGCATTCTCTATTGGTGGGCTGTTCTCCTCAAAAGCGGGGCTCCCTTCTTCTCCTGCTTCCTGTTTATCAACACTCTGCATCTTCTTTGATAACACACTCTTAATGAGACAAGTGGCCATCTTGGTTTTGGTGCATGTTTCATCCAGAGAAGCAGATTTTTGGAGTTTTCTTTCTTTTTGTTGATTGGGCTCAGGGCTGCGTTCAGAACGGTAGCATTCCTGCATTGCTGCTGGCGTACTGTGTTGTCTCATGAATGTCTCTCTGGAGTGACTCTCTAGAGAGGGGCTTTCCACCATCACTGGAAACCCAGGACTGCTATTCTCACTGCTCTCATCCTGCTTCCCTTCAGCACTATTCTTTCTCTTCAGCTGGATCTGTCTCTTTGGCACTCCTCTTCTCACCCTCCTGGGCTCCTCTCTTTCCACAGCCACATCTACGCACTCGAAGCTGCCCATCTCATAGCGCCTTGATGGATCCAGGCCGTCCGAGTAGTGTGCAGATGGTTGCTGGAAGGAGAGTTCATCATTGTCCAGCCTGGGAGCAGAACCCCTGAAGTCAGCGTAGGCCGGCCAGGCGGCACTGACCCCAGCTGGGCTCTCCTGGGTAGACGGTTGAGACATGTTGGTAGATGAACGGTGGCTGGAGTTGTACATGTCAAGGTAATCTACCTCCGGGCTTGACAGGCTGCGGAAGGCCCCGTCTGTAAACCACTTCACCTCATCGTCTGCCTCATCAAGCTCACTTCCCATGCTGGAGCTGGAACTCTGGCAGGGCCTGTTTGCGGCCACGCGTCCAGGAACGCTGCTCTTGTTGTGGGGGGCAGGAGGTTGAAGCCGTCTGCTGGGACCACCACCCCTGGGGTCTTGTTGGGAAGCAAGTCTAAGCTGTTGTTGCTGTAGCTGTCTGGTGGCAAGAGAGCTCTCTGGATAGGAATGCGCTGTTGGCAGTCCCTGACGGGTCTCTCTGCTTGTGGGAGCTGTGCTGCGACTGGCAGGCCCTTTTCTATTCCTGGCATTGAATGACAGCTCAACCTGTTCCCCTCTGTAACTGGCGTCCCCCTGCCAGCCCTTCCCCTTTTCAGGGACCTGCTCCTCCCTCCTCTTTCTCTCTCTCTCCATCTCCCTGTCCCTCTGCCTCTCCCTTCCTACCTCCCTATCCTCCTCCAGCTGCATTTCCCTCTCCATCTCCAATTGCCTTGCTTGCCTGACCCAGTGGGCCTGGCTATTATTGTCCACATAGGCAACATTGGGGCTTTCCCTATTTGTCACCGCTTTCTTTAAATGACCTCTCGGTGAGGATGCTCCAACCTGAGAGGGGCTATGGCGTCTGTTCTGCCACTGTCTGTATGGTTTCTCAGGGGCTATGATGTGGACAGGTGTAAACCTGGTGAGCGGCGGGGAAGGGGTCCGCCTTCTGTTTACATGGTGGGCCATGTCCTCTGTTATCCTCTCTCTGTTTTCACGTCTAACTCTGGCTGACGGCTGTCTCCTCGCAGTCTCAGGTGTACAGGCTGATTTTAATGAGCTGCTGCTTTCAGAAGTCATGGGATAAGCAGTGAATTGAGGTTGCGCGTTTTCCAGTCTCTGCACAGGTGAGTTGGATGTAGGCCTGTGGACAAGTGAAATGTTTGGACTCCTGTCCTTAGAGACTTGAAGATTAGGGGAGGGAGGCTTGGTATCAATGGGGGGATTAATATAAGTGTCCTCTTTCTGAACAAAGGTGGGGCTTTGTTTTTCCTCAGGGAGGAAGGAGGCTAAACTTGAGTTATCCTGAAGGTTTGGTGCTGCTTCTCTCTCTGTGCTTTGTTGTTTCAGTGAACTCTCAACCTTTTCCTCAGCTAAGAAAGGTGAAGTAGATACAGGTGACTGGACTGCTACCACTGGTGAACTGCTTTTAATTTCAGCCACAACTGATTTGTCTCCCCTGTCTGATTGAAACGAGGGTGACACACTCTCTTTTGCCAAATGTGTGGGGTAAGAGGAATCCCCCTCAACCTCAGGCGTATTTCTTAGAGTAGGAGTAGGACGTGTATACTGAGGGTTGTGCTCAATGGAGAGGGTTGCTGGTGAACGCTGATGATACCTCTGCTCAGGAGACGGGGTGACAGGTGATGGATCTCTACTTCTGCGCTGAGGTGAGGGAGTGTGATGCTTGTCAGATGAAGGGGTTTGATATCCTGGTGAGGGAGTGTGATGCTTTGGCTGAGGTGAGGGAGTGTAATGTTTGTCAGATGAAGGGGTTTGATATCCTGGTGAGGGAATGTGATGCTTGTCAGATGAAGGGGTTTGATATCTTGGCTGAGGTGAGGGAGTGAGATGCTTTGGCGGAGGTGAGGGAGTGTGATGCTTGTCAGATGAAGGGGTTTGATATCTTGGTTGAGGTGAGGGAGTGTGATGCTTTGGCTCAGGTGAGGGAGTGTGATGTTTGTCCGATGAAGGGGTTTGATATCTTGGCTGAGGTGAGGGAGTGTGATGTTTTGGCGGAGGTGAGGGAGTTTGATGTTTGTCAGATGAAGGGGTTTGATTTCCTGGTGAGGGAGTGTGATGCTTGTCAGATGAAGGGGTGTGATGCTTTGGCTGAGGTGAAGGTGTCTGATACCTGGGTTGGTGGGACAGAGTTATTTCAGGCTGTAGGACAGAGCTTGTGAAGCCCGATATATGAGGCGAGTCTCTTGGTGTACCAGTGGACTCTGCTATACTGCTCTGTCTACTGTGTCTGCTTGGGGTAGGGCTCCTTGCTTCAGGGGACACAAGTGTCCTATCAGGCTCTGGGGTGCAGAGACGAGAGAGCTCAGGGAATGGGGAAATGTCCTCAGGCTGAACAACAGAGTAAGAAATCCCTGTGATGTGAGGGGACGAAGCGAGGCTTCTTGATGAGGCAGAGTCAGAGTAAGGAGATGCTGATGTTTTCTCAACTTCAGAAGACTCTCTCCTGCTGACCTCAGGTGAGGACGCTGTGATCCTGATTTCAGGTGAGGGAGCAGTATATCTGCACTCTATGGGAGAACTATTGCTCGTAACTTCGGGTGATGGAGATAAGCTATAACCTACCACAGGTGAAGACACCTGGGTCCTGCTTTCAGAAGAAATGTGTCTTATTTTATGCAAGGGGTCAGGAGAGGGAGTTCTTGTGCCAGTCGTAGCCGGAGAAGCAGCACTGAGCCGGCCAGGTGATGGAACAGTGTGTCTCAATTCAGGTGAGACACCACTTGCTACAAGCTCAGGGGATGTTGCTATTGAAATAACAGGTGAGGGAGGTGTGTATCGTGGGGCAGGTGTAGACACAGCACTGACAGGTTCAGCTGATAACCTTCTATCTTGGCTCTCGGGAGTAGTCGTGGTGTCTCTTACTGCAGTGGAAGGATCTGAAATCAGCTCAGGGGTGTGGGTAGAATATCCGATATCCGGTGTGGAGCCTCTGCTGAGGAGATCAGGCAGGGAGACCCTCCCTCTTGGCTCAGAAAAAGGAGATGATGCTTGAGTATCAGGGGAGTAAGGCCTGTTATTCAGCTCAGGAGAGGCCAGTGATTCTCTCGACTGGTATGTGCTACTGGATGAAGGTAAAGGAGACGAAAGGGTGGCTCTAGATTCAACAGCTGATTCTGTGAAATCTAGGGAAAAATCTTTGGATGTGGGCTCAGGTGAGGGGGTGCTGTGTTGATTAAAGTAGCTGCTCCCTGGCGAGCCTTGTGCGACCCTGAAATCAGGGGTGTTCACTGATTCAGAGGAGGATGAGCTGACACGGTTCCTAGGCTCAGGGGAGTGACTGGGAGATAAGGACTGATGTGAGAGGCTGTTATGTCTATCTTTGAGGGAGGGAGAGGGAGTGGTTGTCCTTGGTTCAGTTTCTGAGCAAGCTTGTCGAGGACTAGGTGATGATGGTGAGCATCTTTTTTCAACTGAGGAAGAAGACAAGGATGACGCTCTTCCCTCTGTACTGAGGGTAGAGGGGCTGCTATGTCCAGGAGAGGGGATCCTCTCACCAGTGTTGAGGACTTCAGATGATGGGCTAGCTGTACTAAGCTGAGGTACTGGTGGTTTGCCCTTTGGTTCTAAATTTGGGCTACTGTCTTCAGAAACTTCTGAACGCCCTGAGCTCAGTCCCTCGCCCTCCAGCTGCCTCCTCTCTGAAGACTCGCCCTGCAACGGGGGGCTGTAAAGCCTTTCTCGTGAATCCTCAAAGCCCTCCTCTCCTTCACTGGACCCCGGCGCAGTGTGATAAGAGCCAGAGGAGTCGTTCAGATCATCCACTGGAGGTGACGCAGCAGCTGAACCGTCCACCTCTCTCTGGGAAAGGACAAAAGCCCCTACAGCAGGGCTGCTCGAGAGGGAGGACGAATCACAGTCGTCTCCGAAGATGTCACACAGGCAGGTGGTCTCGGAAATGGCACTGCGCTGACTGGGGACGTTGATGATGTCGAAGATTTCAACGTGGTTGGGGGTGCCGTCACGGTGGCACAGGGAATAGGTGTGGTGGGGTGCACTGCGCAGGAAGGAGTAGCTGTCCCCCTGGAGAGTCCAGCTGTCCATTGCTCGTCCACAAGCTCCAAATTCTCACTGTGGCCAGTCCAGTCGGTTCCTGGAGTCTCTTCTGGGCTCTGTTCCTGGACTGGAAATAAGATACAGTCACCTGGAAGGCGTGTAGCTCATTCATTTATATCACCACTTATGAATATCATTGAGCAGCAAAAGCTTATTAATTGAAAATATAGAGGCTAAACTGTGCATTGTTATTGTTTTGTTAGCTTGCCAACAGCAAATTTAGCTTTTAACCCTCAAATGTTGTGTACACAGAGATATTGTAAACGTCTAAAAAGGGATCAGAACATAAATATAACTCTGTCACTATACCCTTAAAAGCAGCAGCAAGCAACTTGAAATGAACACAATTAACACAATACAAACATTCATGTTAAGTTGACCAAAATATTCAATTGAAATTCAGTGTATCTCTACATGTGCTTAAAAGCTCACAAGATTCCATCCAGACATTATATATGATGTGCAACTTATTTTGAATAACAAAGACTGAGATTTAGTCATTTTACATATATGGAAACTGACAATGGTTAGAGTAGCTCTGCTAATACAGTCCCTTTATCTAAATGTTCCTGCTCCCCATGCAAGTAGAAATACGCAACGACTGGTACTGTACCTTTGGCCGATGATGAGGCTTTCCCAATGGCATGGAGTTCCTCTGTGTTGCAATATCTGCCCCTCATCCACCAAACCGTCTCTCAAAATCCACAGCACATTCCACGTTTACAAGACCGAACCAGGCACTGAGCAGCTCTGTGCAGCCCAGTCTGGCGGAGCCACGCTGGCTAGACAACCTCAGAATGTAAGAAGCACTGCCATGCATCAGACTTGAATAGAAAAAGCAAAGAGGGGCATCTCGCTCATCTTGCTCCCATCTCTATTTCTGCCCCTCCCCTCTGAGCCGGCCTCAGGGAAATTGCTTACAGAGTCTAACCTGGATCTTTTTTCTTCTCCGGGCTGGGGTTCGGTTGGACATTGGCTTTTCTGTGTGAGCTGGGCTACGGGGCGGCGCTGGGGGGGTGGGTTATAGTTAGCAGCAGGTGCTGATCCGGCCAGGACGGATGAGTGTGCCTGGAATCTGACACTTACAGGCAGATCAGTCACAGGACTCCTCTATATATAGACCCATACTATCAGGGCCAGATAGCCATAGCTTTCGCTGTTCGCCTGGGAACGCTGGCGGGGAAAGAAAGGGGGAATACAAAGCTTAAAATACAGCCCACACATTGTCCACTTATCCTCACATATGAGGTTACACTTAACGTTGAGGGTGTGATTGTACGTATGTGTGAGTGTATCAATGTGTTTGTGTGTGTGTACACTACTGTAAGGTGTAGCTGCACAACAGGTCAAAGGTTAACATAGACCACCCAACTTTGACAGCACACATGCAGATCTCCTGTGCACTGCACGGTAGCTGACAACACTCGGTAAGGTGCTCTCACATGTTTTAAAGTCACGTTTTTCCTTTTCATGTCTGGAAATATTTGATGTTCCAGGATCACTAAAGCCGGTGAAAATTTGTAGTTTCAAAGCTTTCCTGTCATACAACAACAATGTGCCAAACGTTTGATCAAAGGGGATCATGCTATTTTACTGTACTTATTATTGCTGCTACAATAGCGGTACCCTCTACCCTCTGAGCCTCATTGTGGCTGTCTGGACATGTTTGATGGTTTGGATAAGCCGCCTGTCCCAAACCTAATACCTCATGAGATTACCAGTCATTCTCAGTCATTAAGTCACTCGGGGCAAGCCAATGGAAAATCTTTGATTGCAGTTTCATAAGGCTGCGACTGAGGGTATATTATGTCTGTCGTATCGAGCTGTTGATACAACACTGAAAAGTCAACCATCTATTATATGTATGGCATCATACATATGTAATTTGGCCCTGTCTGAAGAGTCATACATTGCTACAAGTGCACACATTATCTATGTGGCTAGCCAAAATGGGAACTGAGTCCATGACCTTGGTGGAGTTGGTTCTATCCACAACAGCTATATATCTTCTTTTTTACATCATTAAATCTGTATAAACACATTATTGTTTATAGACCCCTTTCAGAGATATCCAAATGATTTCATATATCATGAGAGGCTTTAATGGTATGACAAACATGAATCATCATCCCTCTGAACTCTTAACAGGCACCAAGGAGAGGATGGATGATATGATTATAACTCAACATGGCATATTTCATTATGTGTTATAAATAGGATAACAAATAGAAACACAGATATTACTTGAAAAACACAGCATGAAAGTGTAAAACATGATAATTCAGAACAATAAAAGGTCGCAGAGGACAACATGCATGCATGTATGTGTGTGCTGGGTATGAGATAGTGTGAACTTAAGTGCACAGAAGTGCTGATATATTTGAACATCTGCGGTTAATGGCAGCTCAATAGACTGGAGGAGGACTCAGAGGGAAAGAATGATGAGCACCTCAGCAATGGGGAGCTTCAGTCTACATCACTGATAGATTAGTCACACCAGTCCAAATACCGTCCTCGCCCACCCTCAGCAATGCCACACACCATTAAGCCATGCATAAACGATATACTGCGGGGGCAGCTATAAGTTGACAAATGTATAACAGCACTTTCCTTATGTGTGAAGATATAAACATGACTGTCTTTTTAAAATGTATTACGGCTATTTTTTCTGCTTGTGTTCTATCTGTGGGATATGATGCTAAACAAGGGTCCAGTCTCATGATAGGTTATTTAAGTGCTTGTATTTATGGCAAACAGCAAGAAGATAAACACAAGATCACATTTCAAATCTATCTGTTTTTGCACTGACCCAGTTCCTCTTTTAGGCGAAGCTCAATACAAGCTTATTTCTAACAATCAGTGGTAGAAAGTACATTTTTACTCATTACTCATCTTCTTGTCTTAAATTGTAGTGCCCTGAATCATTTTGAGGGTATCACTAATTGTGAATGGCATGTCTCACTATTTACTTACATTTTACAAAAAAAGCAATAAATAAATTGATCAAGAAAATAACCAGTAGATTAACCCATAATGAAAATAACCATTAGATGCACCCAAGAAATCAGCTCCACCTCAACCAACTACAAGAATAAAATTCTGCTTAAACATTAATGCATGGTAATAATAATCTAATGCTATACTATATAATAGCACATAGGCCTATATTTATCATAAAACGTATACACACTCACTGAGGGGCAATTGAAAGCTTTTACTTTTAATACTTTATGTACATTTTCCTGAGAATACTTTTTCTTGAGTAACATTTTCAATGCATGCCTTTTTACTTAATGGAGTATTTGTACAGCATTTTACAGGTACTGGTACTTTTACTTAAGTAAAGGATCTGAAAATGTCCTCCACCACGGCTAATATTAGCAATATTTACATTTTTTGGTTATCAGTGATGGACAATTTTGAGGTACTTGTAGGCATATTTTACCTGAATATTTTCTATTTTATGCTACTTTATGATTTTAGGCTTACTCCACTATATTTCAGAAGGAAATATTGTACTTTTTTACTCCACAACATAGATTGCACTACTATACTTGCTAGTGCATTTGTGGATCAATACTTAACATACATAACATATGATTTGCTTAAAAAAAATGATGCATTGCTACAGATGAAACTACCCAAGACTACAGTGTATAAAATAGTTAAAATTAGCTCTACATTGACCAGCTAAAACATTAAAATGCTGTTTACATGGTGATGCATGAGTGTACTGTGCCAACCTTTCATTTCAATTTAATTCATTTCAAAATTTATTTCGAACATGTAGAATACAAAAAAAATTAAGAAAAAATAAAGAAAAAGCATGATCATACCAACAAGTGGACAGTCAAACAAGTAGTATTTACATACAATGAAAAGCATAAGAAAAATAAATTGTCAACACTTAATGCCTTGATTTACATATTCGAAAAGGAGTGAGAAGTAAAACATTTATTTAATCCCACCCCTTCTCCATAAGTCAATTATTAATTATTAACCAGCTTCCTTATTGAGCCATACATATACTCTAATTAAATTTTCCTAAATTTGTCTAACTATAATTATTATTATTTATAATTATTCTAACTATATTTATTACCTTTAATCTGTGTCATACAGAAATATAAATAAATTACTGATATAATTATCCTTATCAAAATATAAATTTGTTATCAATCCAGAATACCAATTCATTACTTATAATATAACTTAATCACAATACCAATTCATTACTTACATATTTAACTTAATCATAATGACTATTTGTTATCTTTTTTTATATGTGCAAATTATTATTTATAATATACGATTTATAATATACAATATGCACATGCAATACAACCTGCAATATATACATACAAATACACATACATACACATACATACACATACATACACACACACACACACACATATAAATATATATATATATACACACATTACTCAAGCAGCTGATCGATAGTCCAGTATTGGTCATGTATGTTTTTTCTTTTGTTCCTTTTCCCTGATGATGGGCCTTGAGGCTAAATGGTTGTGGAAGATGTGTATGAATGTGAAATTTATATATGTTTGGAAAATTTGAATATTATTAGTGATAAATATCAAATATGATGTTGTATATAGTATGTATGTGATAAATGTAATATACTTGATTTCGGACCCCAGAAAGACTGGCTTGTGCCATTGGTATCAGCTAATGGGGATCCTTTTTAAATAAATAAATACATAAATAAATAAATAAATAAATATGTAAATATATGTGTATGTATATATATATATATATACATACACATACACATATATATATATACTGTATATATATATATATAGATATAGATATATGTATGTATGTATGTATGTAAAGGATAAGTTGTGACAGCTTCAAAACGCCCGTGTGCAAGAGAGAGAAATCTGATTCATGTGTAAAATCAAATTGATATCGAAGAGAAAGATACTTTTATTTATCATAGGTATATATATATATATATATATATATATATATATGGTGGACGAATGAGGAAAAAGTACCAAGCAATAATAGATTTTAACAGGTCAAAGATAAGCACAGTTCATAGTATATTTGTGTAGGTATATAGAGCCTATATTGGATACCCTTTTCCTGCCTTTTAGTAAGAGATGTTGTGAATGAGGAAATAGAGTGATTTAATATGACAATTGTGCTTTTTTGTTGGCTGAAACAATGATCCTGACACTGGTTAGAGGGACTTAACAGGAGCCTAACATTTCAGATATTTTTAAAATGGACTTTTGACTGTTTAAGTTATAACTGGATCACTCGAACAGTGATCTTAAAACTGAGACAATGATTGTTATTTAATGAGTTTTACCATATATATATATATATATCTATATATATATATATATATATATATATATATAGATATAGCTATATATTTATATCTATATATATATATACACGGCTTTTATTGTGAAAGGTCCAGTCAAGGCAACAGGAAGTGACACCGGAAGTTCCGCATCACGACTGCTGGTGAAGTGTTGCCATAACAGGCAGAGCGGCTAACGCTAATGTTTGCTAACTAATTAGCAGCACAGGTGAGTGTCGTCTATCTAAACACATCGTACAGCTCAGTTAAAAGGCGATAGGTGTTTTTAAGAGCGTGGGTGATACTAAACAATGAGCTGGTTGTCATTGTGTCCTGGTATAGTTTGGGCCTCGTCAGTCAGCAGCTAAGCTAAGCTAAGCTAAGCTAATGTCGAGCCTCTGGTCACTGATGTTGTTTATGTTATCTGTGCCACAGCCTAATCTCACTGTGTTACCACATCCAGTCAAAACACGTGGTTAGTAGTTTGTTTACTTCGTGTGTATCACTATTAGTAATTATTAAAGCTACATAATGTGGTATTTTAATGTTAAAACAGATGTGTAGCTTTGTGTTGGTTAGCTCCACTGCGGTGACTGCTAGGTGGACGTTTTCTGTATTCAGCTTATAAACGATGAGTTACAGATCATGTTTTCATGTTTTTCTAAGTATATATATCTGATTGAACAATTAAAATCACTGATAAACCTGTTCTTTGGTTACCAGATGATGAAACCAGTGTAGTATTGGTGAGTGACGTTAGTAAACAGCAGGCCGCAGAGGACACAGCGTTGCCTTTAACATTGTTTAAGGCCTTTGCTAGTTTGTTAGCAGTGTTACACCAGGCCAAACTTTTAATCAGGGCAGTGTTGGGTCGGTTTTCTTCTCTTGGTAAAAAAAAAGAATGTCTACCAGCTGTTAAAGGTCCTTTTAAAGACATTGTAGTTCAGCTCTTGGGCTGTCTGGTTCAAGAAGAAGAAGAAGAAGAAGAAGAAGAAGCAGCTGTGTGACAGTCATGAGATTGTTGTTTTGTTATCAAATACTGCAGGCAACTGGTTTGTGACATTGAAATAATGTAATGGGATCCTACATCTTTATTAATAGGTCCACCATCCAAATGTGTAGGATTTTCCACTGCAGCAAACTACAGAGAATACAAAAGCCTGACCAATACATCAGCTGGGCTCCTATATCACTATTGGTATGTCTTTTTTGGCCATAAATATGTTTGAGGTGGTTTTAGAAACAGTTTATTTTTCAGCATTAAAGGGTCACACCTTGTACATCATCTTGGTCACAATTCTTTGAAAACACATTTTAAGGGATTATTATAAAAAATATATTTATTGTACTTTGTATTTATATAAAAAAGAGAGCTGAAATTATTAGTTTATCGGCCTAGAAATTGATCTTATCTGATTAGCTGTTTGTTATTTTTCAAGCAAAATAACCTAGATCTCAGATGTGAGGATTTGCTGGTTTCTGTGTGAAAGCCATCACCTTGGGCTTTAGGAAATTTAAAAATTTTCCCTTGATCTTTGATGAAAAGCCTCATTGACGAAATAATTGGCACATTAATCTACAATAAAAATAACTGTTAGTTTCAGCCCCCAACAAATCAAAATAACATCTGTTATATATTGTTGTTAAATTCTCCAATATCTGTATAGTTATTAGCCTAAAAGATCCAGTATTAGTCGGGCTGTATTAGTCGGGCTATATTATTAGTTCACTGGCGTTGACCTGTATTTTTCCCTTATTCTGTTTTTCTCTTAGGTGTTGTTGTGTGTGTGAGTGTTCCAGCCTGAACCATGGAACAGTGTGCGTGTGTTGAGCGGGAGCTGGAGAAAGTGCTTCATCGCTTCGTAATGTACGGCCACCAGTCTGAGGAGAGGCTAGACGAGCTCCTGCGCAGCGTCTGTGAGATCCGAGGACAGCTAGTTGCTTTTGGTAAGAAAAACTGATGCACACAAGGTGACTGAACGCTATGAAGATATAATAATTATAAGTTAAGTTTAATAGCAGTTTTAATTGCTTTGTATTTGAATTAAAATGGTGCTTTGTTAGTTATGCTTCATCCGTGCTGAATCATAATTTATCGGGCACATATTGTAATCATGCACACAGTGAAGACTTTTCCTTTTTCTCTCTTGCAGGAGTACAAGATGCAGACTTAACAGTCCTATCTCAGACTATGGCGCAGTGTTGTAAGAATATCAAAGAGACAGTGCAGATGCTAGCCTCCCGACATAAGGACATCCATGGCAGTGTGTCAAAAGTGGGCAAAGCCATCGACAGGGTAAGGACAGGTAGCATCATTCTTTAACATTTAACATTTGGCATACATATACTTAACCTCTGATATGCTTGTCTGCAGAATTTCGACGCAGAGATCAGTGCTGTGGTGGCAGAGACGGTGTGGGACACCCCAGAGAGACAGAAATACCTGAGTGAGACCATTGTGGAGCACCTGTACAGACAAGGGATGCTCAGTGTAGCAGAGGATCTTTGTCAGGTAAGTAACCGTGAAGCCTTCCAAATGTGTTTGGTATAAATGCATCCTGAATGGCTTTAAGATGAGTTCTATATAAAATATATTCATGCAAATTGATTGCAACATTATGGGTCTTTAATTTTTGTGTAATCCTTGTTTTTTGTCAGGATAATTAATATAGGAATTCTTGATAATTCAAAATACCCATGTCTGTTTTCTAGGAGTCGGGTGTAGTTATTGATATGAGTATGAAGCAGCCTTTCCTGGAGCTCAACAGAATCCTTGAAGCTCTGAGGATGCAGGACCTCAGGCCGGCACTAGAGTATGTTTTCTTCTTATTTTCTTCTATTTTCTGTGTCTAGACAGCCATCATCTTTGTAAAGAGAATAAAATGACTGATCAGAATGACAGATTTTCACACATAAGTAGAGATTGTTAAGACCTGGTTCAGTTGGCCATAACAAAAAGGGAGACACACCATACGAACATTTAACAAATTAAGACAAATTAGACCAAATTTAAGGATCATCTTAAGTTATTACAGTATGTGGTGAGGATACCAGTAAAGTCAGTAGTGTGTGCTGTGGAAGAGGTGGGTGCGGGTGTTGAAAAGTCGTATAAAAGCAAAGCAAGAAACAAAAGCAACATAACCAAATGGGAGAGAAGCAAAGCTGCAACTGGGAACCCTCGGAAGTTTCCAGTTTCTCTAACAATCACCTGCAGAGAGAACACAGGCCGGTGAATCACCCAGCAAACTAGATGACACCACAGGGGTCATCACAAGATGGACATTCTGGCTGCTTTACGTTAAAATGCACTACAAGAAGTACAAAAAATATTTATCAATACAACGTAGCTTGGGAAAAAATGCCATACACGAGAAAGATGTTTCATACTTTTCCCATCTGGCTGCCTCCTCAAACTCTGAGGCACTCTTTGACCATTTAGTACAAGTTGCCACTTTTATACAACACACCTTTGCTTAAAGAATTTCTATTGAGATTAGGTTTACTTTGGTACTTTCGAACACATAATGATAATTTAAAAAGCTCCCTCTATGTTGAAGTGTCAAATAGTTGACTGTACTTATTCATTTCTGTGCCTTCCTAGGTGGGCTGTGACGAATCGGCAGCGCCTCTTGGACCTGAACAGCAGTCTAGAGTTCAAGTTACACCGCTTGTACTTCATCAGCCTGCTCAGTGGGGGAATCAGCAACCAAATGGAGGCCCTGCAGTATGCCAGGCACTTCCAGCCCTTCGCCTCTCAGCACCAGAGAGGTAGTGGCATTATTGTGACATTCCTGACACAAACACACAGAGATGCTAAGCTTGAGTTGTGTTAAGGGAATTGTATAATAGAAGCCAAGAGGGACTGAAAGTGTTTTTAAGGCAAATACATTTATATAATCTGAGGTTTAACTCACAATACTCATGTAATGTTCGATTTTGTCTTTTTGTCCCTGCAGACATTCAGATCCTGATGGGCAGTCTGGTGTACCTGCGTCACGGCATCGATAACTCTCCGTACCGCAGTCTGCTGGAGACAAATCAGTGGGCCGAGATCTGTAACATCTTCACCAGAGATGCCTGCGCTTTACTGGGTCTCTCTGTAGAGTCTCCTCTCAGCGTTAGGTTAGGAAACCTCTTCTCTGATTCCCTTTACAATCTGAACATTTATACCAAAATTGAGACTAAAGATTAATTAATTAGTAGATTTTTTTTCAGTTAAGGGTGAAGTAAAGAAAACTATTTCAACTACAGTCAAACTTAATCATTGTTTTATATTATTGTCTATTTCTCTGCAGTTTTGCATCAGGCTGTATGGCCTTGCCGGTGCTGATGAACATCAAGCAGGTGATCGAGCAGAGACAGTGCAGCGGAGTCTGGACGCACAAAGATGAGCTGCCTGTAAGTCCCTCTGAATTTCCAAACATCATCTATCGCTCCTTTTTCATCTTTCAATTGATTCATATCATGCCTGTTCCTGTAGATTGAAATCGACCTTGGAAAGAAGTGCTGGTACCACTCTGTGTTCGCCTGCCCGATCCTCAGGCAGCAGACGTCAGAGAGCAATCCTCCCATGAAGCTCATCTGTGGCCACGTCATCTCCAGAGACGCCCTCAACAAACTGACTAACGCTGGAAAGTAAGTCACCAATACAGCCCCATTGATTGATTGATTGATTGATTGATTGATATGTGCATGGTAGGATAAGGATCTGACATGCTCATTCATTGTGAATTATTTTATATAGTTATAGTTATTATATAAATAAACCAGAGGAAAGTACACAAGCACTGTTGTGGCCAAAATTACAAATTGCATCGTTGCTGCTTAGAGCTGCAACGATTAATCAATTAGTTGTCAACTATTAAATTAATCCCAGTTATTTTGATAATAGATTAATCGTTAATAATATAATTGTAATAGTAATCTTCGAAGAAAAAAAGTTAAAATTCTGATTCCAGCTTCTTAAATGTGAATATTTTTTGGTGTCTTTACTACACTGATAAACACTTTTCACCATTTTATAGACCAAACAACTGATCGATTAATCAAGAAAATAATCAACACTGAAAATAATTTGAAAATAACTGTTAGTTGCAGACATGGTCTTTGTGAAACAATTACTGGTGGGGTTTTTTTGCATTAAAAAAAACGTAATGTTCAGCCCGGGCCACTTCTCAAAAAAGGAAGCTTGTTTTAGTGCAAATCAATGGCTTTCTATTAATTAAGAAATCAATCAAACTAATAGTTCATTTAGAAAATGACCAGCTATAAAAAGTGTACAAGATTTGAAGTTAATCAGCCAACTAACTTACCACACACTGTAACATCCTGTTCCTGCTCTCCTCCCCCTCCCCCTCCTCTCGTCCTCAGGTTGAAATGTCCGTACTGCCCCATGGAGCAGAATCCGTCACACGCCAAGCAGATCTACTTTTGATACCGCACACTTTTCTTCACGAGTAAGGATGAAGTTCCCTGGAGCTCTTTGCATTTCCAGGACCATTTGCTCTGGCCCCTTTCCTCTGTCCCCGGCCTCTCGGCCTGTTATTGTAAAGCATTAAGGTTTTACCCCAGGGCTCCTCTGGACAGCCTCGGCCATCCCGTTGTAACCCACCTTGGACCCTCTCCAACTTTACGTAGTGTACAGAGTCCAGCGGGGATGGTCCAACTACAACCTGTAGTAGACTGAGGAGTCAGTAATGCGAACATCCTCACGAAGAAGCACCTCTGAAAAAAAAGGTTCATTCATTGAAACTCATTTGCAAATGCCTGCAGAGTTATAGGCTTATCTTTTTAAAGTATGTAATACTTTATAGTGTTTGTTTTCTCAGCTTTATTGACTGTTTGAGTTGGATGACTGCTTCTTTTTTTTCTCCTTTTATTTTGTGACAGAAGCAGTTGAATGATTATGGATGGGTGCGTGTGGGTAAATGGTATAGATAGGCAGTTTCAGAATGGTAATAAACTTCTATTATACATGAGAAAAACCACAGAAAACAAACTGTTGAAGGTTCATTATTTGCTGGTGAAGGGAACCTATTACTTCATAGTGTAATAAAGGCCTCACGTAGCTTGGAAGTCACTGTCGGCTGATGTAACCGTTTGATCAGTAAAACAATTAACTCATCAATGGTGGGACAGCTTTTCTTTTTATTATTTTTTTCGTGACTGACTGCACCAGCAAGATTTCCCTCATTGTAGAAGCCATTTGTCTTGTTCTATGTATGTATTTAACAAACCGTGACAAAAAGGAAACAAAAAATATATAATACTACTGTGAAATGTGCTTTGTTTCTATTTTTCATCGCAACGACCGCCACAACGGCTCATGTAAAATAGTAAATTAAGCTGAACGTGCATATTTCAACACTACTGCGTAACTCTCAGAGCTATCCACTCAACAGTTCACACCCCGGTTGTGCCATCGCCTCACTCTGACCCGCATTGTGTATCCTATAAGCTTGCGAGCCGCGTGATTTGGAGATGTAAAAGTGGTGTGATGGTAGCCGTTATGGTCTGACTTGCAGTGACTTGTGATTCAGCTTTACTCGTCGTGGGTGGGGAAGTCCTCTGATCATTGTTGTTTAATATATACTTAGAGAAAATGCCTCTGCTGCGCAGCTTTTATTTGAGATGGAGTCATAAATAGAAAATCCATGCATTTCCTCAGGGCTCATTGTAACACTTCATACCACACACTGCAGTAAAAGATGTACATTTCTATAAGGAGTCTTGAACAAAGATGACACATACTTCACAGGTGGTGAGGCTGATAGTTTGGGTGTGTATATTATTCAGCTGGTGATGTGTAAGCATACACTAGGGGGAAGCGTGTCACGAGGTCTAAGGCATTATGGTGTACAATACAGTATGTTTAGATGATCAATAGTGCAAGTTCCCGATGTCCTCTTGAAAACGGTGATGTCATCTCACAGTCCAGTGAGGCCAATTTGTTCAGCAAGCACCGCACCAGCATAGTTCACACTGACGATGCAACATTACACTCAGTTTAAAGAGTTTAAGATAAACACTTTATCTTGGTTTCATTTGGAAATGGGTTAAAGAAGCACATGTTCTGTGTGGACTTTCACTGAATTTTCCGCCTCCTGTTTTTCTTTCCTTTGGTTGACAATCATTCATTGCTTCTTCGAGTGTTCCCTTCAGATAGACTGCTATAGCGCTCCGTACTTCTTCTGTCGTATTAATTTTGTTGAATGCTTGCATTTCCTGCTTTTGTGTGTTATGCAACTTTTATTGTAAATATTTATCCTCTAACATGTTTGATATACTTGCATCTGAAATTAAAAATAAAAAATTTATACTCCAAGTCGGTTTTGGAGGCGTGTAATGGCATTTGGTGGTGGCCTGCTCCGACTATAACTCACTTTTTTAATAGGTTTTTATAGCTGCTCGGCCCTCCTTTATCACCACTTGGTGGCGCTATTGCTGTATTATCCATACTCTAAACTAAATAGCCTTGAAGTCTTTAAGATCTCAAGCTAGAGGTTTTAATTTGAATGAGTTTCACAGTTTTTTCCCCCCGAGATGAATTCCTGTTTAATAATCAGATAAACAGCACTGATGGCATTCAGCACTGCAGCCCTCCTACAGACTGATAACATGCGAGGTAAGAATCCTTTCTCATCCCACTTCAATAAACCAGTCCTGAGCTGTGGTGGTTATATTAAGCCCCAGTTTATATAATGTTTTAAATGCCAGGCTAAGGGCCTTGTGAGTCAGCCACAGCACATAGCTATTTAGATTATGACCTTTTTTTTTTTTTATAAAAAAATAAACCTGCGTTATGGACTTCCATCTCTCACTTTTCACACTCCTCTACATGCATAAACATAACACGTGGATTTTAAAAAAGGAGTCAAGTGTTAAGCTTTCATCCCTGCCAAGATATCCTTGGCACTCCGTTCTGGTTTGATGGTTTCCATAGAAGTGTTGTATTTTCTTGAGCAAACAGGGATCCTCCCGTGTTTCCATGTGGGTTGACCTTCCACCTCGCTGCTGTCTGTACTGCAGGTATGTGAGGGCTGGCTGGGGGCAGAGCAGGGGCAGGGAGGGCCTCAGGGAGAGGCTGAGATAAGGATTCAAGGCTCAACCTCTAAAAGCCACATTAGTCCCAAAAGCCTCCAGCGCTCTGTTGTTCGTTCGGCCATAAAGCTCCTGCCCTTGGGTTTTATTGGCACGCTCTGTGGAGATTTTAAGCCCCTCCAGAGCAGGCAGGCGTCTGGGCCCTCGGGTGAATACCATCAGTTACGCCGCTAACATTTTTGACAAAGTGATTTCTGGTGAGTTTAATTCAGACAACGGTAGACAGAAAAGCCTATCGTAAAGCCTTGATTTACACCAGAAAATGCCAACTAAATGGCTTTTACACCGCTTCATAAATGTTTATTATGAATCCAAAACAAACATATATATTTTTTTTTACTGTACAGTTTTAATTCCAGTAAATAGACAGGAGTCACAGTATGTTGGAAGGTCAGTTGAGAGCTGGCGTTTGAATGTTCATATATTAATAATAAACAATACAATACTTCACCCATGTCATGCATTTACTTATTATTGGCTGGGTATGTGCACCAATAAGCAGGGCAGTTATGTTCAGCATCCTAATATCGCTTTCAACGCAATCAAAAGATGTGGAAATATGCCCATTTAAGACATCAGTGTGCTTAAAATACCATGACAAAAGGCAAAATCAAAATGACATTATGTACAAAATATAGAGATCTCACCTAACCTGACAGACTGAGAAGTCCAACATTTCCAGTTTCTTAAGTATGGTACACAGTTTTCTTGATAGCATTAGTACCTTGGCGCCAGAACGCTTTAATCCCAGATGCTTAACCCAGAGATGCAGCTCTACTCACAGAACCCAGGTGAACCCTGAATCCACAGAACCTTCTGCACAGACAGAACAGGTGCTGAGATGTTACCGGGCCACACTAAATCCCTTTGAATCCTTTGGTCACTGTCAAGACTATACAGCAGTCCAAACTGAAAGGTAACGACCAAATGAACACAAAATATATCAGTAAGGATATCAATTAGCTCATTTACAGAAGTCTGAAGCAGGACAGTCTGGGTGTTTGGCTGTATTTTTACAGAGTTAACTCGACTCTTCTGCCAAGGACAGACGAGGCACAGACAGTATTTCTGTGCAGCATTAGTGTGTTCTGGAGGAGGTTATTTGTCCAGTCTTTGCAGGATCAGGGCATTAAAGGATCAACATGGTTGCATGAGCAGAGAATGGCAAACGGACAGGAAGCTATGGAAGTCAATTTTCGCCAGGAGAAGAAAAAAAAGTAGATGAAAAGTTATGCATGATACAAATAAAAAAATACTCAAAGTCAAAATAATGAGATAATAAGTCAAACTTTTGAGATAGTACTATCTCAGTCTTAACTTAATGTTGCAAAATGTTCACGTAGTATCTGATAATTTTTACGTAGTAGATCAAAATCTTGACATAGGCCATGTTTCTACGCCATGTTTCTATAGTAGCCCCGAACCGACAAACGAAACACTGGCTTTTTTACGTTACCTGAAGGCCACCGTAGTTTTCTGACACACTTGAAAAGGGAGGGTTGAGCAGAGGAGTATTAAGTTGGTTGCAATCTGCAACCTCACCACTAGATGCCACTAAATCCTACACACTGCTCCTTTAAGAAATTTGTTTAATAAAACAATTTGACTTGGTAATTCAAAATGTAAATTATGTACTCATAACTACTAACTTGGTATCGTTAAGAATTCAGACTTGGATTAAAACTTAGTTCTTAAAATTTTTTCTTACTAAGTAAAAACGTATCTCATAATTCTGACTTACTATCTGGTCATTTAAATTTTGTAAGTCTTTTTTTTTTTCCTTCTCTGGCAGACCTGGGCTTCCGTAGAACCATACTTGAAGGAGAAAACAGTTTGCATTGCAAATACCGGTCAAGTCTGTCACATTTAAATCTCAGACGATTCAATTCTCTCTATCCACGGCAAACCAGAGGAAGGTCTGTCGTCTTGTTTTTCACTCGCTCTCTCACTCCTCAGTTCTGGCACTTCTCTTTCCAGTGTCCCATTTCTGCTCCCTCCTCCTCCTCCTCGCTCTCCGCCCGCCCTCAGCTGGTGCACTTCCCTCTCCAGCGCTTCATTGCGGTGGTACATCTCTAAGTAGCTGGCCTGCAGCTCCTTCTGGTAGCGGATGACCTTGTCCTTCTCTGTCTGCCATGTCCGCCTCTCCTCCTCGAAAGCCGTGGCCTGGGCCTCGCTCTGGCGTCGCTCCAGCAGGAGCTCTGCGCGCAGACGCTCCTCCGTGGGGCCCCCGCAGCCTCCTGCAGGCAAGAGGTTCACATGGCTTCAACTACGGTCCAGCAGAGCCGTAGGGGAAATATAATGAAAGACACCGGCTGCTTTTAAAAGTGCAGAGAACTCTGCTCCTGACCTGGTTAGTGAAATAACCTGATTTTGGGGCCAAGCATGTAAACATCATAACTCAAAATAACCCAGACACGCTCCATCTGTGTTGATAAGAAACAGTGCCGATGCCTCACTTGCTTTGATATTAAACAGACATCTTTGGCATATAATTATCTTGTCTCTTTTTCTTTTTCCATGCATGTCAGCTTGGCATGTGCAGGCTTACGTAGGTTTGAAATAGTTTATGTAAAGTCCTTTGTAACTTGCTTTTGGTTAAGTGCTGTGTCAACAATGACTAGTCAATTATGACTAAAGTAAGGTGTATTCCTTTTAACCATTTAAGTGCCAGTGACGGATGTGTACACACAAGTAAGAGACAGATGAATCTACCTGTAGCCCCGGCTGGAGGACTCTCTTCAGCTCCTTTTCCATCCTCGTGTGCAGTCTGAGAGGAGCATCTGCGACGCTGTGTCCCCTGCAGGACGAGCTTCAGTGCGTCTATCTGGCCCTCCCTGTTGCGCATATCTGTGCAGGTCTCCCTGAGCTGCGTCTTCAGCTGGAAGATATCACTCAGCTTCTGGGTCACCTCCGCCTGGGAGTCCCTCAGCTGCTGCTTCAACAAGGAGATCTCTCCTGACTTCTGGCAAACCTGTGAGTAATGGGAAAATAAGAGGTAGGGACAGGAGAAACATACATTTTACTGACTCTACAGACCAGGTTATGATCATTTTAACAGGACAAACAAGGAAGGAATTCAGTTATGTCCACTGTCCCCCTGTAATTACTACTTTCTAAGTGCTTTTCCCTGCCGTAAAGTTGTCGTACCTCCCACTGCGTCTCCTCCAGAGTGGGACTGGTTCGCTTCACCGTGGCTCCAGCCTCCTGGCTCCTTTCCTTATTCAGGTTGTCAAGCTCCTCTTGCAGTCGGTTCTTCTCCTGCTGGGCCTTGAACAGCTGCAACTGCAGGCTGCGCTGGGAGCGCTGAGCATGCTGGGAAACCTGACGCAGCTTGATGGCATACAGGTGTTTCAGCTCATCCACCTCCTTCTCCCACAGACGCTGTTTCCCTTCAAACACCTGCATGCGGCGAGCAGATGGGGGTCAAAAACTTAAAAAAAAAAGGAGGCAGATGGATTTATAGATTGATGGCGAAGAACAGATAATGAGATTCACCTGAGCGATGGCGCCCTCGCTCTCATCCAGGTTTCTTTTCATCTGTTTCAGCTCATGCTCTTTCTCCACCAGGCGCTCCTCAAGATCCCGGACCTGGAAAGGACAAGATGAGTGATTTACCGGTCTGTAAATCATTCTGACCTGCTCATCCTCCCAGCCATCCATCTATCTGTGCAGTACTCACCACCTCCTCTACAGACAGGGAGAGTGTCCATTCATAAGGAGGTGGAGCCTCCCCTCCATATGGAGCCAGACGGCTAAGAGTCGCCATGCTCCGACACGCCATCTCTCCTATAGCCACGCCCCCTGCTCCTGCAGCCTTCTGGCCCAGAGAGGTGCGGTCCAGGGAGCCGATGGTGTTGATGTGGCCCATAGACGCACTGAAGGTAAAAAAAGAAACCCCCTAAGGCCGTTAAAATCTCTTCCATTATCACCACCCACACAGTCATTAAGTATAAAAAAATCAATTATAGCAACACTTCTTTTGAATATAAAGTAGAGCTGAGAAAAATGACGCTGCGGCAGACCTGATGTGAGACAGGTGTGGGCGGAAGGGAGGCCGGTACGGCGGCAGGCTGTTCATGGAGTTATGGCCCGAGTCTGACAGGTTATCATCCTCCTGGCTCATCCCACGCACCGAGGAGAGGGCCTACACAGGCATAATTATACAGTTATTTCATCACTGTAGCATTCATGGGTTGAGAAAAGATGAATTTTAGTCCCAAATAATGGCTGAGAAATCGTGAGAAGTTAATTGTTTTGCTTCTGTAATCAATGAACAAAGACCTAAATCACTTGTTCCTTCGCCCATGGCTCAACTTCCCATAGATTTCATAGATTTTAAATTGAAATCTATGAAAACATTTTTGAGATATTCTGATAAGTAAACAACCAGATTAATGGACAAGCCACCAGAGGCAATAACTGGGCATGGACTCATGGTTTCATGGGAACTAGATCAAGGCTTAAATTTACCTTGTTACCACTGGATGTCGGTGCTCCGTGACGGGAGGGTGAGGAAGAGGAGGAAGAGGTGGAGACAGCTTTGGGGACATGGGCGTAGGCTTTGTGCAGCCCGTTGGAGAGACCGTGGTCCACATCCTCCGACTTGTAAGAGGGATAGAGGTTTTGCATGGAGCTGAAATTTTTGGGGGTGACGGGCTTGAAGGCGGACCTTAAACGAGCCTGGAGAGGAAGAACCAAGAGACTTTTAGAGGATGCAAAAATAGTAGAGAGTAGCAGTGAAGGCTAAAGGGGAGAGAGAGACCTTACTCACAGCAAAGGGCGCTGGGCTACGGAACAATAAATCACAATGTTTCTATTAAATCAATGCTGTCCCACTCTCTGTGTTCTTAAGAGTTGATCAATTCAAGCAAAAAAAAAAGGTGAGATTTGATTGCTGCAATAAATTCAGCAACGCAGCAAGTGGCAGATTCTCCATCTGTGCTGGTGAGCTGGAGGAGATTTAAAGTGGTTTTATGCTGGTAACATGCTAGGGGGGTGTTGCACCACGCTGCCAGAGATGTATAAATGTGATACTGATCAATTTAGCACCGCCTCAGCAGCCAGTATATCCTTTATAAAAAAGGACACAATGGGAAGTCCTTCAGCTGCATCTGTGCTTGAATCCGTGAATGAGACTCGGTCCACCTCATACCTACTGCTTTAGAGGATACTTTAAAATATATATATTTTTAAATGTAATACTTTCAAGATTTCCCTGATTCTTTCTTCTAAGTTATCTATCTTAATCTTATAGTAATAGACTTTAATCATCTTATCCACATGATGCTTAACAAAATGATGTTTCTTTGATAACATTTAACGTAGACCTTATGAGATTGAGCCTTTGCAGTGGTTTAAACAACAATCTTCACCTTTTCGTACTTGCCCCCACTTGGCAGTGAGTTCTTTGTCAGATCTACTTCGGTGCCGTCTTTATTGTAGACCTTGGCGTATAAGTTGTCGTCCTCGCGACCGCTGGCAGAGCTGAGGCCAGGGATAACGTCCTTCTTACCGTCACTGCTTGCGCTTGCTTTTGGCTCTTTTCTGTTTGGAAGCACAGTAGGTCAACTGGGGTCAAGTCCTGTCACGTTTTATATAGTACCTACCACCTGCTTCTTTATAGCGGCACTCACCTGGTGATGTTGAGGTAGTTGAGTAGCTCTCTTTGGGTGAAGCCTTTTTTCAGGAGGCCGTTGGTCTGTTTGGGTCTCACCTGCGGCACTGCTCGGCTGCCTTTAGTCGGAGACAAGTCTGGCCTCTCCACCAAGCTGCCGACACTTCCCATGCCGCAGCGGGACGAGAGGGGCAACGGGTTGCGGTAGTTTTTGTTGGGGCCACGGGTCAGAGGAAGAGTCTGGACTGAGGTTGCCATTGGTTACAGGGCTCTGTGGGGGCGTAAGGTGCTCTGTAAAAAAGAGAAAAAGGAAGGTGAAGTAGGTAGACCGGTTTATGGTAAATAATGACCTGATGACCAAGATGACCATGCTCTTGATGGCAACATATCAGTATAGGCTCTCTGTTAATTACCAATAACACAAACAAACTGAAGAAGCTTGTGTCATTCATACACCTAAATTGATAATGCATCGAATAAACTGAAACGTTGGACTGGAATTAATAATGAAGCAGACACAAAACCACTGTTCATTTGTGGGAACAGGGCCTAGTGAAAAGGGAGAAAGGCAAACTCTTCACACAGATATTCAGCTATCTCTGCCTACTGAATTAGTTAAGTTGAGCGAAGCATTCAGAGACTAACTTGTGAGTCTAGCATGCTTTATCCTCTGGGGACCATGACTCTGTGTACAAAATTCCATTGCAATCCATCCAATAGTTGTTGAGCTATTTTAGTCTTGGAAAAAAGAAGCTGTGCGTCTTTCCTCCTGTACTGAAATAAACTCCACCTCCTGCCCCTTTACTACCCTGGCTGGGTGGATGCTGATCTCTGGAGGACGAGCCTGGGCTGACAGACGTTTCATCAGCTGTGTTTCTCTGTACGGACAGCTGTCTCAGAGGACAGCTACAACAACTCGGCTTCCCACAACGTCACAGCATTGCACAAAACAAACACGCACAAACTGACCTCCATAAAAAACCCTATTATAGGAAAACAATGAATGTAAAATGATGTCTTTACAAAGAGGACAGACCAATTTGACAGTGTGTATTTCGTGATGCAGTTGTTACAGCATCCGTCTTGCCTCTCAGAAGCTCATGTTATCCTTTACCAACAGGCAAATCAAAGGTAGGGCAGCATGTCACATCACAACCCTGCTACGCAACTCTGATCCAACTCGGTTACTACGGCAGGGCTCTTTGGTAACTATACACATTAAGGACAATAAATCGCGTGCTGCGGCAGCTTATTTTGTTTGCAAATTTCGTGTCTCTCATGTAAATCATGTGTATCCAAATATACCGTGTTAGCATGGCCTGAATACATTTCCCACAGATATGATGGCTGTCTTTGTGTGAGAATACAGTAAGTTCTCTGTCAGTCAACGCAGCAGCAACACTTAACAGAGAAAAGAAACAATGCGATGACTAACATTTTCTCTCGACTTTGACAAAACTGAACCAGTTGCCAAGTTACCCCAACACCTACCTAAAGAGACACTATTGTTTCGTCAATTTGAGCCTCTTCAGCTCTACGCACGGAGCAAATCTTCCCTCAGCATCGTCTGTCAAATCACCCACATATCCCCTCCCTTCCCTGTTTTCAGACAACCTCATTAAAGCTCACTATTGATTTCACCTCTCTGACCCTCTCTCTTCCCGTGCATAAACACCCCCCAGCAGCCGTAAAACATGCTCTAGACCATAAAACGCGCTGGTGCAGTCTCTCTGACTATAAACAGCACCCGAGGGAGGCAAATTCTCCTTTTGTGCTCAGCCGGCTTATAGAACAGGTAGAGTTTAAAAGGGCAATACCGCACATTATGCGTGTTTTAGCCCATTATCTACCAATCTTGAATACTTAAAGTTACTGCTAACCATTTTTAAAACCACACCACAAATCTTAAGATTAGTTTCCTAAATTTAGTTTCCTAAAATTACTAAATATTCATTTGAATTAATTATATTATATTATGAAAATTAAAGGTTGTATTGATAAAATTTTTATGTAGGCGAATATTTTTTAAATAATAATACATTCACAGAGAGTTTTGAAAGGTGCTAAATAAAAGTATGGCTTTTCCTGAATAAAATTATTATGATTGTGAATTAATCATTTTAAAAACGGGTCCAAAATGAATGTTGTGTTTATCTCTGTGGAAGATATCTGACGTTTTGTTCCCACTTCTAACAAGACTTGTGAGCCAATAGTAAAACAACATTGGTAGCACATGTAATCTCTGGGTCGTCAGTTAGTGTGGAAAAAATGAATAAACGGCTGAGATTGACGGTAAGTGTCTGGCAACGACTTGTTGTGAAGTAAATGCAAAGAAATAGGAGGTGGACAAAACAACATCTAGTGGCTGAATGTTATCAGTAACACCTTTAAGATTTCAGAAACAGAACATCAAAAAGAACATATCATTGATCTGTCGTAATGCATTTTCCTCCTTTGTGCATTCAAAGACACCTTTGAGATATGGCTGCCAAAAAACCCACTGTGCTGTGAAGGCATGTTGGCACAAGATCCAACCTGAGAGATAACCAGTATGTAAATATGAATGCTGTTTTTTCTTGCATTAGAAAGGGTGATGTTTGACAGGTGACTCTTTATGTCTCATATATTAGAGCGTCCTTAAACGCACCAACAAGCTGAGCTTTCAAACCTGTTCCTACTGGCTCCTGCATATCTATAAAAGCAATAGAGTGGTGCAGGGATGACGTATTTTTGTAGGCCAACACAGAAGTTAGCATCGCTCTGGTTCCCTCCACAAAAAGCCAGTGGGATTTTTCTATTGGGATTTGTATTATTGAAGAAAGTGGCAAACACCCGTTTATGATACTTGTTACACGTATTGTTCAAGATAATCTTCACAAATGAGCACCAATTTTATGATTTTTGAAGTGTGTGAATGCAATCGCCAGAAGTAAAACGCTAACGTTAGGCTATGAACAAACTACACCACAGTCGCATGACTTCACGTCACCACCACTAAGCTAAAGGCGGACAAGTGTTCGGCGTGATGATGTTTTGTAGTCTCATTTAGCCACTTGTTAGCAACCGCCTTTTTAAAGATACGTAAAAGCTTCAAAATTCACTAATGGGATAATTACTGACGTATTTTATGTCGTAGAACAAAACGCTAAAATCTTGGAAGATTGTGTTAACCACAGACCTTATTTCAGCCATCTAACTAAAAACCCATTCAAAAAACCCATTGACTTCCAGACGAGGGAACCGGAAGGGCAAAAATGCTGACTCATTTCCAGGTTTTAGGCAAGGCTTACTGAAAGAGGCTGGGACACGGTCTTGAGTTATGGGGTATGACACATGGTCGTGCGTTGCTATTGGCTCTATTTTGGCGAGTGCAGACCAGATTTTACTGCGCATGTGTTGTACTCCAAAAAATATGATGCGACATCTCCTCTTTTCACCCTCCTTGGTTTTAGGACTCATTCCTGCAGCACTCTATAGCAGAACTTTACAGAAAAATAAAGCACAAAAATGGTCAGTCAGTACACATGACACACATGCTACCTTCCTCTCTCTTGCTGTCACACAGAAATATACTATGCATGAGCACAGTGACACTCGGGGATCTCCTCCTGCTTCTAATACAATCCACATTCATCAAGTACTTTGCTCTGCTGGCTTCGACAGTTATAACAATTATGCAAATGGTTAAAATAGGCAGAGAGAGAGAGCTGTGCAACGGCAGCCCCAGCAGCCCACTCCACTCCACTCAGGGCTCTCAGCCAGTCCGACATCAAAGCAGCCCAAGCTGCTCATGTTTATATTCATGAGGTACGATTTCCCCCCAATGTAAAACTTTCCACTAAAGCATCCGGCTCCTAATAAGCTAATATAATGCAGGCTGAACTGAGGAAAGAAAACCTGATAATCAATGATGGCAAATATAACAAATATAATGTGACAACTTCTCTGGTGCCGTCCGACAAAGGAAGTGGTTCTGTGTCGGAGTGAGACATGATGGATATGAGTCACGCTGAGTGTGTTATGTGTCTGACACCATATGAATAAATCATGAGCACGCCAAACCTCCTGTAATGGCCACTGGCCAAGGTCTGACACGGTATTTTTAGGTAGGGTATTTTACTCTATTTGTGTCTTGTACCTGCCAAAGACATGAGAGGCCAATCGATGCTTGATGGGAAGCTGTGGCCGAGGTGAGGCGAAGCAATTCCTTTTGGGTACATAGGAGGGTAAAAATCCTTTTAGGCAGCAACCACAAATCTCACAGGACTGAAGAAATCTTGCATCCAGTTGTTTTCCGTAATTGCCTCCTAGTTTATGAGCCCCGAGTAAACCAGAAGACACAGCGAGATTTACAGCCCGGCCCCGACTAACCATGGGGCCCTGAAATGCAACACACATCCTTAAATCACACACGCACACACACACACACACGGATCAAAGCAGTTTCCTTCCTACCGGCCTTGAACAGTTATGGTCTAATTGAAAAGTGCTCTGTTCTTGATTTATGCTTCGTTCAAAGCAGCGCCGAGCTTTTTCAAAAAGCTGCTAACTTTGATCAAACACAAAAATGTTTAACATCAGCGTATCAAAGTGTTGTGTGGATTAGCAGGTGAGCCTCTCGATCCCTCTGATGCTGCACACTTTTACCTGCATCTGCACGTTAGCTCTAAAGTAAAATGAGTACATGAATGAAACACATTTACTGACTATATATCAGGTCAGCACACGTTGTAGCTGAGCATCAGTATAATTACCTTGTGGGACTGCACCGTTTATCTTGAAAACAGGCAAAGGATGATACTGAATAGAGCAATTCCCAAACTGAAAGAAGTATAAAATCACATTATTTTTTGTCAATACTGTAACCTCTTTGAGATACCAAAAGAGGACAGATGTGTTGAGAGGTGTGAGACTCTAAAGGCTTTCACAGTGGAGGTTTTGGCTCGGGTTTTCTCAGGGTGACATCCTAACTCATCTAGAAAACCATACAACTGCCACTTTACTATAATCACAAAGAAAACAAAACACGCAGCCTTCAAGAGGAGGGGTTTTCAAGGACGCTCTCTCTCCTAAAATATTGTAATCAGGTGTCCTGCGGGGAAAACAAAGCTTTCAATGAAACGCTCAAGCGTGAAGAGGGGACATTTCAAACCCTCCGAGACACAAAGGTCAGCACTGGGACTGAGGAGAGAAGGAGCCAAATTCCAAAGATGCTTTACAGGAACACAAGTTCGGGCTCGTCAGTTGTTGATGCACCAAAAAAAACCTCACTCACTCCCACTGACGCTCACTCACATTTAAGTGTGTGTGCGCGGGTCACTCAACACAGCCCCCAAAATAAAGCATACGCACGGCTCCCAGCTCCAGACCTGGTGCCCTCCTCCCTCGGCGCTCTCTCTATCCTCATCCACCATCAAAGTTTGTTTACGTTTGTGGGGTAACTTTGCAGGTTACATCTCAAACTCCCACACAGCGCACACTGTTACATTATATAAGCCTTATCAAAGCTGCGCTTGCTAGTTTTCACAGCTGTTGTGTAAAAGACTATAGTGCGATTACCAAATCAGCCAGTGGCCTTATTTAGTCTATTCTACAGAGAACTGCAGTATTATATTTAACTCCTACTCTGCCGTGACTGGATTCAACGGTGGGTTGTTGCAGTGTCAGAGAGACGTTTGACATATCATGCTAAGAAAGATGCTTCTGCCACGTTTAAGTTAGCGTGGGTTTTCTCCGGGCTCTCCGGCTTCCTCCCACAGTCCAAAGACATGCAGGTTAATTGTTGACTCTAAATTACCTGTTGGTGGGAATGTGAGTGTGAATGGTTGTCAGTCTTTATGTGTCAGCCCTGTGATAGTCTGGCGACCTGTCCAGGGTGTACCCCGCCTTCACCCAATGTCAGCTGGTATCGGCTCCATCCCCCTGCGACCCCGAAAGGGATAAGCGGTTACAGATAATGGATTGATATTAGCAGAAAAGGAATATAATATTCAGATCACATAAACACCTGAAACTAAGAATCGTTGTGTTTTTGGTAGCTCACGGAGTCCGCCATGTTGCTCCGCCATGTTTCTACAGTAGCCTAGAGCGGACAAACCAAACACTGGCTCTTGAGAGAGCCTTTGTGTTTTCACGTTACCTGAAGGCCACCGTAGTTCTCTGACACACTTGTGAAACTGCGGTAACGCGAGCCGCAGAGTGCAAAACCGTGGTACCACCAGCCGATGTCTGACATCCGTTGCTCCTAAAGTATTGTTATTATGGTAAGGATGGTCTCTGAACAAGGCGAACGGCGTTACCACGGTTTTGCACTCGACGGCTCACGTTACCACAGTCTTGGAAGGGGAGGATTGAGCGGAGGGGTACTCAGTTGGTTGCTATCTGCAACCACACCACTAGGTGTCGCCAAATCCTACCCACTGTACCTTTAACAGTCAAAACAGGCTAATTATGTACATTGCACGCACAAAGAAACCACAGGTTCTTCTCACCAAACATGTTGCCAAAATCAAACAAGTAAACACAACTTTCCCCGCAAAGGCCAATCAGTGCAACTTTTCAACATGTTGGACAAAAAACAAGGATCTCATCAATTACTCCAAATAATAATGGATATTCCTGTTTCTGCCACAGAGAGCACAAAACTAAATTCATGTTAATTCAAGTGTGACTTATATCTGATATCGTGGAGTTTCAACGGTCTAAATCTGTCAGCAGCAGCAGAGAGAGCTGTGCCGGAGGCTGACTAGGAAGGAAGGAACCATCCTACATGTGAAGCAAAGGAGCGCTCCACTCTCCGATTGGGTATTACACGCTAGCGTGTAATGAGTGAGTGTGAGAGTGTCTCTGGCTGTGGGGCATGACAACAGACGAGTGCTCGGCAGCAGCCTCTAATTGTTAGCAGGTTATTCATTAAGGATGGGAGACAATCAGACAGCAGACAGACCTCGTTCCTCTCCACAGACGCTGAAGGCCTTTCAGGGGTGCCAAGACGCTAAAAATCTGAAATGTTCTTTCTTCTGTACGTCTGAAGGCAGTTTGTGTGTCGTGTCAAACATCACATAAAATCTGACAAACGACACACAGACATGGAAATCTGGTCAAAAGCCTCGAGCTAAACTGCCTCGAGGTGATTCCTGTCTTCTGTTTTCTGAATGAGCCTCACGTAAAAGGTCGACTTTCATTTCACGACACTTGAGATGATGAGCAGTCTCTCTGTGAAACATGGAACATAAATCACTGCGGTTAGACGTGGCGGTGCTAAAGCTGAAGGCCCAGTGTTCAGCCTCACACTCTCTCCATTGATGAGCAGCACTCGAGTCTTTACAGAGGTCAGCAGGTCATATTTGGTCATGGGGCGTAGATACAGGGCGCTATTGAGCACACGGACAGTTAAGAGCGGACGCAGACGAGTTCTGACAGCGGAGAACCGCCACGTTTTAGGGAACACTGGAGCAGCTTGTAAACCATACTATACTATTGTATACACCCAGAACTCAACTGAACTGCACTAATGTGTTTTTTTGAAGCAATATTTTACTATTTTTACTTATTTTACTAATATAATAAAAAAAAACGCAGTTGCTAAACAACTTTCCATACACGTCAACACTGTCTTCACAACAACACACTATCACTGTAGTGCAAAAAAGAGAAGTAAATAGACTTGAAGTGTAAAAATACGCTTTACGAGTGAAACGTGAGGCATAGACAGCTGGATTGATTAAAATACTGTTTTTAGTAAATACTGACAGTTGCCCACATTTTGCTCTATGTATACGTATGCTATTTGCTATATGATCAGTAATAGTAATCAAGTTTTAGAACCATTTTTTCATGGTTTTGGCATTTTAAACACGGTCTTGTGATTTAGGAGCACATCCCCAACCCCTGAGTTTCATGTTGCACATTTTCATTGTGCCACGGTCTCTATTTCACCTCAATTTTGTAGACAAATCTTGAAGCTTATCCTTAAATATGACTGAAATGTGTAAGTAGTCTGTCCAGAACATTTTAAAATATATTGGACCAGTTGAAAAATAAATCCTTCCTCACCAAATACAGCCATCCATCTCATGATTGTGTCTTAATATCTATATTAAAACAACATTTAAGTGGTTTACCAGATTTGAGCTGGCTCCCTCCCCAAATGGCTCTCCGTGCTGAGTAGATAGATGAAAATAAATGCTATCAAAACTCTCATTAATTATTTCCACAGCAGCCTCCATTATTGCTGACCCAGAAGAGAAAACCTTTAAAACTGAAAACTTGGGACAAATTGGGAAACAGTGGCTTCCTTAGAGGATTTGCAGAACACCATTTTATGATCTCTACAACTGTGTTTAGAAGTCTCAGCGTCCCGATCAAGACTGGCTGGCTTTGACCTGGACTCACTCCAGCTGTCAAGACTTCCTCTGAGGCGGTCCAGCTGAGGTGGGTTTCCTCACTTTGCATCTATTAGCCTATTGATGGCGGTCTGCACAGCGCGCCTCGGCCTTTACTGCCTCTGCTGACTTTACGGTATTGTATTTCTGCACAGAATTCAATTACTGGCTCTGACTACAGTAGCAGGGTTGGGGTTATCTGGGGTGACTGGTTGGACTGGTGTTTCATGGAACCTCATTGATCTGGATATGACTGATGTCAGTGTGAGGAGATGGCACCCGAGGGAGTGTGTTCACATAGCTACCTCTTACCTCCAAATGTATTATTAGTGTTATTTATGGGGAAATGTATTCAACAACAACCTTGTTCTGGTTCTCTTCGAACAGTACAACAAGTCTGTTTAGTTAAAATATTAAAGAGTTTTCCATTTGAAAAAAGGATTGATTGCATAACTAGCTTTGTTTAGATGAATGCCTGGGTTGAACCCTCAGTGAGGTTACAAATCCAACCTCTATGGGTGTGTGTGATAAAGAGAGATTAGTACTAGCAGCATAAGGATAAGTAGCTGACCTCAGTGTTGTTTTAAGTGACATCCACTTGCCCTTTACTCATCCCACACAGACACACCCCAAAAACACACACACACACGTACGCACAAATACTACTAATCTAACAATCACCCCGAGTGGTAAAAGCAACATGCTAGCCAGATACATCTGATACTAGAGGTAAATCTGATAAAGGCAAATATTTCAAAGCAGACTGCGTTCCTTCACTAAAATAGACTTTCTAATTTTATATGTATCCAGCAGCAACTGCATGTCTCACACCTTCCATCTGTTCCACCATCACAAGAAATAGTGAGTCCTGCATTAGTAATCTGGGAGTTGAACTGGTGGAAATAATCTCAGAACGAATCGAACAATTGCCTGTTAGCTAAACCCCCCCTTAGTTATTGTTGTAACACCTGTCAATCTTTCTATTCTCATAGGCTACATGATAGCACGTAATGTAGTTGACAATAGGCCCTTTTCACAGCAGTCATTTTGATATGTCATTGCAGGGTAAACACAGGTGTAATTGATAAATGAATAATGGTCCCGTTCTATTTACAGTCACAGTTATTCCATTGAGTCAGCATGCACAATACCCGGGTCTTGGCACACCTTCATGGAACAGGATCATAATTATTGTTATTAATTGCACCTGTGTTTACCCTGCAATGACCTGTCACTATGGCTGCTGTGAGAAATGGCAGGTTTACCAAACCTGTGAAAACAACAGGTCCTTGATGTCAAGACAGACAAAAGCAGCTTGTTTCTAGAAAACTGTCAATTTTGCAGACTAACTGTTGCTGGATTTTATCAGCTCTAGATAGCTAACTAATGCAGAAAACACACCAGGCAGCGCGGAGTGGGGCTCGCCGCGATAATAAAATTTTTTCTGCAACCAGGAGGCTGACTTCTGTTTCAAAACACCATCTGACTGACTTATTATCTAGCGTTAAAGAACCCTGTAAAAGTGGTCTTGATAGCTATATACATGATATGGTGCTGAGGCTAAAAGTATGTTTCACTTTTAACGTAACACGAGAAAAGGTTTTGTAGTGCTGTCCCAGGTAACGTTGGTTGGGGTTGCTGACAGAGCTCGTAATGTTACTTTTAGGGAGCTCTCTGAAAGATCAAATCCTTCAGAAAAAGAGAATTACTGTATGTCCTGTAGGGTCCAGAGACAAACAATATGAAGACAAATAAGGATTGAAAAACAGTAATGTCCTGTTTGGGACATTCAGTATATTTGACGCTGTTCTGATCTTGGAAGCATGACAGATTTCGGCACCATGTTATATCGCACTTATGATTTTGGCACTATGTTCAGGTATGAAATATACAGTGTTTGGCATGATGAGAGTGCTATAATTCAAAATGTTTTATGTGTTTTGAGAATACTACAGTGCTGAGCTGAAAATCCCTCAATCATTTTCCCATATCATCTATTTGTCCGATTCCACCAGCCATATCCGAGACATCACACTGGTTAAACACACCGATTTCTAGTCTTGCCCTGATGTCATCAACGAGGTCAACAACAGAAATATTTCCTCACTAACTTCATTGGAATTTGTGAGAAAAGCAAACAAAGAGTGGCACTCAATTTATTTCACCTTATCCTGAATCCAGTTCAAGTTCTCTGTTTGGTTTCTATTCACTTTGTTAACAAGCAAAGCCTGTACAATGTTTGCCAGCTGCCGCTATCAGCAGAGTGTGTTCGGCACGGAGCACAAGTTCAAAATGAAGAATGTAAAGGGAGAGAGCGATGTGAAGAAACAAACTCACATTCCTTACATTTCTCGCCAGGTAATTATTAATGTGCCATACAGCACTGATATGGGTGAATAGGACCGAGGTCTGCTTCTCTGCTGCAGGCCCTGAAATGTTAAAAAAACAAAAATGTCTGTTATCCAAAGAACCTTCGTTCCCATGAGAGCTAAGTTGGTAATATCAGACATTTAATGACTGATAATTCTACCAAATAATCAGAGCGGGGGAGCCATAGAGAATTAAATTGAGCTGATAAAGACAAAAGCACGAGAGCTAGCTTCTTATTAAATTCATTAGAGCGAGGAGGATGGGGAGGGCGTGAGCAGAGACTCTCTTTCTCTTCTCTCTCTGTGGCTTCTTTGTTTCCTGGAGCGGTTCATGTAGGAGTCACCGTTCTGTGATTACACAGATAGAAATCGAGTGGTTCTCACATCGACCCACACCTGAACCAATTCCACTTAACAGCTGCAGCGAACGTGCGTGCATCCATCCACACACCCTCGACGTTAGACCACACATTCAGCGCAGGGTATCGCGTGGACTGCAGATGGAAACATTGATTGGGATTCAGAGGGAAAACACAGATATGGGTTGACCCACAGTAAGGCTGCTTTGAATGTTAATGCTTTCCAATTTATTAAGTCTATAAGCTGCATAGATAAAAAGCTTTACTGATCACATCCCAGCAAACTTTCTCTTTGATCTCATCGGCACTGTAACACCAGAGGAAGAGCTTTGCGTGGCAGGCTGCGTGTCAGGTAGTAAACACTGATGCTGACGCACGCTGATGCCGAGTCACAGGATCAGCACTTTTTCCTCTTGTCGAGTTTCACTGTAAATAAAGTGTTTGTTGTTTGTAAGCACGGTGGGAACTACCTAAAATCAGCTTTGTTCAGCCGACACGGGTCACAAGTTACTTTACTGTTAACAATGACCGCAAAGCAACAAGAAACAACCTCAACATGAGGAGAATTTCACCTTGTGCTGCTGGGACTTTTTGCCTCAAGCTGTACAATTCGATAATAACAATACAAGTCAGTCCAATGAAATCGTGTTAGCCGGCTGGGTGCCACATTGAGCCATGAATAGTCCCCAGGGGGAATTCCAGGGACACAAATAGACCATCAGACAGACAATCATCCAAAAAACACACCGAAAAAAAGAACGTAATGGAAAGAGGTTTTAATGGAGAAATCAAGGTGCACAGCTCAGCGGAGCAGATAATCCTATATATTGTTCTTTGGGCACCATGTGGCTCCCTTTTGGGACTTTCAATAATTAACAGTTAATTAGCATATTTGTTGTGTGCTGCTGGAAGTGAACGGGGAGGCTGAGGCTGCTGCACAGCGTGACGTCATTCGCCCGGGAGAAAAGATTTAGTTAAAAAGTTAATTCCAATTCAACTCCACGGCAAACAAGCACGCCTCGTGGGACGGGTAATTAACAATCAGGCTGCTTTCCTCTTCTCTCTGCAGCTTGAGCTGCTCTTCTGACGACGCAGCCTTAAATCACAGCGAGTTCAGAGCATGGTGAACTCGATGGCATGTAAATAAGTCCCAGCAGCGAGCCCAGGAATGTATAAAATATGCACACACAGGTTGGCTTTGATCTGAAGCCCAGTATGATACAGTAGACTGTGGAGTTCAGGTACATTCAGTATCACAAGACTGACTTCTCTAAGCAAATAAAAAGCCAAATAACAGAGATAAAAGAAAAGGGAACAGAGTATTTACCTGTCTGTTTGTCCACCTGAAACTTCACTTCTCTGCTCCTGATCCCATGCTCACTCTGTTTCTCTCTCTTTCGGTCTCATGCCCGCTCTACTGATTATCACTCCACATGACTTCCTGTTTCTCAGTCTGTGGTGGCAGTTGGGAGGCGTGGACGGGAGGGAGCTGCCTGGTCCTAACCGCTGACCTGCAGGCCACGACAAGATGACTTTGCACCGATCTAAATAGAAGACTAAGCTGATCTTAAGCTGTGCGTGAGGATGGTGTCAATACAGGTTTACCGGTGTTTTATAAAGGAAACTGTAAGAAATCACCAAGTCAACATCTGCAGCAGCTAAATGTCAGTTTTGACTCCCCTGAGAGAACCTGGTACTTTCCTGCTCACCCTCCTCTTCCCTTACTCACCTGCTCATCTCTTTGTGAGATCTCTTTCCGCCCTCTCCTCTCAGGGGCCGGTGTGGTTGGACTAGTTCTCCCAGTTTCACAAACAAAAGCCCCGCATGTGAACCAAGCTTCGAGGCGGTCAGTCCAGAGCCTGCATTGACATACGAGAGCCAGCTTCACCGGACAAATACCAACAACACAATGTGCCTTGTTTGCTCACAGATAATAAGACAATAATGAGGGATCAGAGACAGACAAGCAGGAACAACAGAGAATGAGGGATGATGAGGGTAGGAAAAAATAAGAGGGAAAAATAAGAGGGCGCAGATGAGGAATGGAAAATGAGAGCATGCGGGGGCCGTCTCAGCGTGGACCGTCTGGACAATAGTCTGAGTGTAAGTCCCCCCTTCCTGAGGCTGGTCACTGGACAAGTTCTGCAACATATCAAGTTACATAACTCAAACTGGAGACGCTTGCATCTCAGGGGGGGGAGAAAAGAGAGGACATTGTTCTCAGCTCCTTAACCAGGAGAGAGCGACTCCTTTCTTCGCCGTGCGATGTAGGGCGCAGAGCTGAGGGGATTGAAGGAGGTATCTGGACTTAAAGCTGGCACCGATAGGTGGGCACACTAATAAAGCAACCTTGCCAACCAGAGATGCACAATGTAGTGATTGGCACACTGTTAAAGGCATTCCAGAGCAAGAATGTGATGTATTATGGTGCCCCTTTGGCCGGCTGAGTGCAATTTGAGGGAAATTCAAAAGAAAAATTAAAGGAGGGGATAACCCCATCAAAGCTGGGCAGCCCAGTCTAACACTCGAGCAGGTGCCCCTGTCATTACCTCTGGGCCTCACTATCCAGTCTCAGATTCCACAGATTCTCAGTAGTAAGTCGAAGAGTTGCAACGAGAAAGCCTGGAACCTGGAGGAGTGGTGAAGGTGTGTGAGTGGATGGAAAAATGTCAGCAGCAGGAGGGAGGACAGGACAAACAGAGAATAGGAATGTGGATGTCCATAGATGGGAATGCGAGGCAGAAATGGACGAGAGAGGGACGAGACTGGGCCCGTTTACAGATACTGTACCTGTCTGACCAGTCAACTAGACAACGAGACAACAACCCAAGCTAGACTCATTTCCTCTGCTTAAGCTCTTCTGGACAATAACGGTACAGGAAGCAGCTATATGGGAGGCACGCTGGATGTCTGGCTCTTGAGAAATAACATCATCCTCCTGTCAGTTCTTTTAGAAGAACATGACATGACATTTTGAGACGAGGTCAGTAAGGATTTAGAAGAAGATAGCAGGAGTATCTTATGTCACAGAGACATATTTCGCATAAATTTGATAAACGTTCCATTTTTAAAGTTATAGTTGACATTTTGGGGAAGTTAGATGAGAACACTGATGGAGTTAGGGTGTCATGTCTGTATGGTGAATCTAAAGCGAGAACCAGCATACGTTTAGTTTAGCTTAGCACAAAGACTGGAAACAGGGGGAAACAGCTAGCCTGGCTCTAGTCTGTATGTAACAAAATCCACCTACCAGCACCTCTGAAGCTCACTAATTACCATGCTTGTTTCATTTGTATCAAAACCAAAGTTAAATACGACAGTTTGTCACCTTCGGACACAGTCAGGCTACCAGTTTCCCCCTGTTTCCAGTCTTTGTGCTAAGCTAAGCTAATTAGCTACTGGCTGTATATATCCATACTCACTGAACACATACAAGTGATATATCAATCTTCTCATCTAAATCTCAGCAAGAAAATGAATGAGTGTATTTTTCCAAAATGTCAAACTATTTCTTTAAAAAACAAACAAGACAGGTTAAAGTGCAGTGTACAGAGTCTAAACCAATGTTCCACTTTATTACCTGTGTGACCTGAACTGATTAAGACATGTGTAGGTCAAGGCAACTAAATGTAACCTTTAAATCCACCGTATTGATTTCCTGTAAAAGAACAGGATGTGACAGCAAACTGAAATGCTGTTGGAGAGAACGGAGCCGCGGCCGCTTCGACGACTGCTACTCGCACACGCAGATATAAATAAACAACAATGCCCACTAGCAGAGGAGGGCTTCAACTCCTGGCCTTTTGTTCTCCAACGCTACAACTCTTCAGACTAAATAAAAGAGACAAGGGCCAAGTACTCTGCATGCACATAATTCATCCCAACACACACACACAGGGTAACCATTGCTGCTGATATCTATCGCAGGCAGGTGAGTGCATGCGCTCCTCGCTGGGAGATAAGCCCGATCAATAAAAACACGAGGGAACGATAAGGCTGGGCTGACTCACAGGGAAAAGAGGCCACATTCGTTAACAAGACAATAGTCCCAGAATGAGATGCTGCCAGAGTTAGCGGCTATTTCCGTGTGCCCTCTGAGTGGTTGACATTTTGAGACAAAGGTCACAGTATGAGGTCTGTCCAGCCTCCTACACTCTCAGACCTCTCCCCTCTGAAGGTCAGGGGGTCCCGCTTGTCCCATGAGGGTAAATCTATTGTTCAGCAGTCTGGTGGCCGGGCAGCCAACCATGCAGTGCAGTAATAACTCAGGAAATGCTGGACACAGTAGACTTTGCTATGATTAAATATGAAATATGGCAGCAGAAGAGATTTTGATTGATAGAAATAAGCATGTGGGCAACTTAGCTATAGCTGCTCATTATGCCAAATCCACCCATGCATACTCACACTTACACTTATACATCATCAGTCTGTGATGTTCCGTGATTTCCACAAGTGTTGTGTTGGGAAAAGTTATCAAAAGTTGTTTTCTGGCAGATAATGTTGTTTCATCTAAGCTTCATCTAAAAATTAATATAGAAATCAAAGGCATGGCTACACAATCACAATGGGAATCTAATTTATGTAGTAGACAGGTATGATGGTTGCAGAAAGTGGATTTATATTTAAAGTTTCTGGAGATCTGTCCTCATTGGATTAGATAAGGAATGTAGGGCTGGGCGATATGGAAAAAATCAATTATAACAATATTTTTGACCAAATACCTTGATATCGATATTGCAAAATGTACTTATATATACATTAAACATCCCAGTTTTTTGCTTAAGAAAACTCCCACCTTTGCTTAGATGCCTGCACGTTATCACATCTGTGATGTTTGCATTCCAGGTGTTATTCTGTGATCATAGTACTTTAGTAGACTTGGCTTTCCTGATTTAACCTGCGTTATCTAATGCATCTTAAGACAGTGACCCCCATAGCACTTGACAATTTCTATTTGACCTTCAGATATTAAAAATACACCACTTTTGCTTCTGTATTTATAAATAGAATTTTCACCAGATGACGTTGCTAAACATGTTAGTTGTTGTAGAGCTGACGATATCTGCTGGGTGATAATTCTCTGTGAGTTCATCACTACAGGCAACTCCAGCTTAGCAGTTGTTAATATCAAATATTCATTCAAGTGCAGTTTTAAGGTGTCTCAAGAGGGAATGGCAGGAATGGCAACATACAAAGATCAATCTCCAGCTATAAGGAAACACCTGTCACTTGGGGATAATGATTAACTTGGGTGTGTTCTCTCTATACCGGCTCTTGGAAAATAACTCAATTGAAGCCTGTGAGCCCTGCAACTTGACCCAGCTGGCTTTGTGTAAAACAAATCAATGTTTTACTGAGGCTCACACCGTAAACATCGATGTTTGTGTGGACTGGTTAGTTCATTAAGCACCTGATCATCTAGTGCAGAACTATATAGGAACTATACAGTGTATGTTCTGGCAGTTACAGTGCTTACACAGATGAACCCTTTCTTTTGACATTAATGTCATGGAAACTATTACCATTTACTGTGATAGCTTTGAGCTAAAACAGCCTTATATCCAACTGTGGCAGAATGTAGGCAGGCGGCCCCGCACGCCTGGCCAAGCCCCACAGTGATTTTCTTAACCCGGCCAGGCTTTAATCGCAGCGACAGACGGCCCAGAGAGCGGATCAGGCCAGCCACTGGCAGAGGGGATGACCGAGGAGTGAAAGCTCTGAGTGTAAGAGCATGACACTTTCTCCTCAGAGCGATCAGGCACGGCCTTGTCTATAAAGAGTCTGTGAGATGAGTGCGGACAGGAGGGAGAGAATAGGCTAATAGGATGAGCCAAAGATTAGGAGCAAGCAGTGAGAAAATGAGGAGAAAGGGGAGGAAACAGAGTTGAGGAGGGGAGACAGACCGAACTCAGTGCGCAGAAGAAGAAAGGCTGATTAGTGTTTGATTAGCTGGCTGGCCTGAGGGGAAATCTCTCCCAACACAGTGCCATTATGACAGAGCTCTCCTCGCTACACCATCTGCTAGACTGTAGTATGCATGACTGACCTGCCGTGCACTTACACGCTACACAATGAAAAAAAGGCCTGACAGTGTTGACAAGTATTTAGTTGCAGCTTTATTCAAGCTTTACATCAGGACTAAGATCATACTGTGGGAATACAGAGGTGTGGAGTTTATTCAAACTCAGTGTGCTTGATGAAGAGGAGTTTGTATCCTCCTCCTCTTAAGATTAGGCAACAAGAAGCAAATGGTCAGCAGACATCTAACCGATCAGCAGAATTAGTGTTTCATCAGCTGCCAGTGCTTTAAGGAGACACATGTATGCACACACACACACACACACACACACACACACACACACACACACACACACACACAGGGGAGTGTCAACCCCCTTGGAGCTCAAACAGCTGAACTAAGACATCCCATCAGCTGTCTGACTGATTCTGCTGAGAGAAGAAGCAGCAGAAATCTTCAAATGAGCTTTCAGCCAATGGATGGGCTTTGCAATGTTGACAAAATCAAGCATCATGATACTTTTGATTGAGTATCCCAATGTTGATAATGTGGCAAAAATCAGTGTCACCTCTTTGAAAAGATAAAAAACTATTTTGATTTTTCCCTTAATGTCTCTAAAATTCACATCACAAGTTATCCGAGCTTAAAGTGAATTACTTATTTAAAATGACAGACAGCCAAAAACTCAAAAAGTATTCATTCTTAAAGGAACAGTGTGTAACAATAAGGGGGGTCTATTGGCAGAAATGGAGTATAATATTAATAAGTATGTTTTCTTTAGCATATAATCACCTGAAAATACGAATCTTTGTGTTTTCGTTATCTTAGAATGAGCCGTTTATATCTACATGGGTTTATATCTACAGGGAGCGGGTCCTCTTCACGGAGCCGCCATGTTGCATCGCCATGTTTCTCCAGTAGCCAAGAGCGGGTTGGGCCGGAGTCGATAACGTTACTCGCTCCCATCGCTGCCGTTCTCCCTCTCTTGCTTCACCACTCACTTCCCTTGTACACACACACACTCTAAGCACTGGCTCTGCTTCCAAATGACCTACGCTACTCTTACAACAACTGGCTCTAGAGAGGGCCATTCGTGTCGGCCCTCGCATAGTTCTCCACGCTTGACACAGGGGAGAGGCTTCAGTCAGTTGCAATCTCAACCTCACGGCTAGATACCGCCAGATCCTTTGCACTGTTCCTTCAAGTAAACCGAGACATGCAACTGTAAACTTCACAGATGAGAAACTGTAATCATCATATGTTGCTGTATTTGCTTGATAAATTACCTAAACAAGCAATTGATAATATTGAAATGATCCACAATTCTGTAGATCATCCACTGATCGAGTAATCGGCTACGCAGGTGATTCCCTGGATTTCAATGCAGCCTTAAAGGGTCAGTTCACCCACATCCCAGCAACAACCACATTTTGTCACATAACACTAGTGGTATCTAGCCATGTGGGTAGTTTTTGCTGTTGAGTCAAATGTCAGTTTCTTTAGCAGCAGAAATTCAGTTCCACTAATCTCCATTTAATTGGTTTTGGGGCAGACTTTCCAGACACTAGTAACTCAAAACTTCTGCACAAAAGAAATCTGCTAAAAGCTATCTGTATGGATAGATACCACTGAGGTAAAAAATGCTTGTTTGTAATTTGGGTGAACTGATCCTTTAAACTGTAATCTTGCGGACAGTCACACAACTCTAGCTGACAATGCACTATTTGATTTGTTTTGCAGTTGATGATAAGGAGAGCTGATTGCAAAATCTCCTCTCTCAGTCACCTCTGTGTCATACAGAAGTGGGCCGGATGAGACGGAACAAGCATTTTTGTGCAGTGACTTTAACCCTAAACAATACTTAAGCTGTCTCCGTGACTGCCATGCAGTGATCAGTCATACACATTCACACCAGCAGTATATCACATCCTCAATCGCCTCTTTGAATTCTCCTATAATCTATTCCCAAATTACAGGAATGTTTACCACGCGGTCTCCAACAACAGATCGCACATCTATTGTCTCCCTATTGTCAGAGCTGCTCCTTCACTTGCGTCATCACGACCACCACACTCAAAAGGACTCTTCCTTGCAACGCTCCATGAGTCCTCAGGTCAGAGGTCACCTGTGGCCTCTGGTCTCCGAGACAACAGCCTGGCAGTCCCCAAAACTGAGCCGGTGTCCCCCCCCCCCCCCCCCCCCCCCCTACCCACCCACACACACACACACACACACTCAGGCTCTCACAGAAAACCGCTTTTGTCCCCAAAACTCCTGTGCATCAAAAGAGACCCCGGAGTGTGAACTTCCACCCAAACATTAAACAGTCATGCAGGCCAAACACTATTCAATACACTGCGGTGGAGACCACCATAGCTGCAAAGTGACAGGAAATAAATGGCAAAAAAATCATTGTTCATCCATCAGTTTTCTTCTTTCTCACACACACACACACACACACACGCACATACATTAGCAGTTGCCAGGTCAACAGTGAAAACAAACTTGCAAGGATTAACCCTGATTATAAGGACTACAACTCTCTGATCCAGTTGAGAGCAGCACTGTGACATTACTTTAACAGGCTTTAATCTACAAGCAAATCCTCCAAGTGTATTAATGCAGGTCTATCTAGTCTGCAGAAAGTTTTGAACATGCCACCATCATGCACCACAACACACCATGCCTTAATACTGAAACACAGATTGCTGCATGTGCAAAGGAGGATCACGAAAAAGATAAGAAGAATTTGGAGCTCACCATATTCTGCACGCAGGACATCTCTTGGACCAGCACCGGTACTCTGCTGCAGTTGTGTGTCTCTCTCGCTGGTTGTGTAATGAAACAAAACGGTGTTTACGTGGCTCTCCGCAGGGATATTTTCCAGGACAGACAGACAGACAGTGAGTGATCAGCCTTCTGCTGGCAGAGAGAGAGAGGAGTGCAGACTGGGACTGTTTCTTTTCCCTCTCGGAGGTTTGAACAGAGTGAGAGGAGACATGAGAGAGGCAGGGACATGTGACTGGACTGACACACTTCATGTTGTGAAGGGGGACAGCGACATCTAGTGATCAGGCATGTAGGTGCTATCAAAACAACAAAAAAACAGGAGCACCAAAGAGACACTCAGAGCATTAAAGTGGCAGTAGGCAGTATATTTTTTTGCATCATTTGGAAAAAATTCCATAATAACCTTTCAGCATATTGTAATTCAAGTGTTCTGAGCGAAAAGTAGACTTCTTCACCTCCTCATGGCTCTGTTTTCAGGCTTTAAAATATCTAGCCCTTGATGGGAGACTTTGACCAATCACAGGTCAGTTCATTTAGAGAGCGTTCCTATTTGCTGTGCTCCGGTCATGTGACCAGAACTTGGCGTTTCTTCAACAGATTTCTACAATGGTGGCGGCGTCACAAACTTTCTCATTTTACAGCTGAACCGTGCACTACAAGATGATTCTGAAAAGATTTGAGGAGAGAAATAGGCATTAACTTAACATAATATTGATTCGTATTTGATCAGCGCTTCCTAGTTTGACCGTTTGGTCGGAGTTCGCGAATGATGGACAGCCGGCTCTCATAAACAGCAGATGGACAGCGGACCTCAGATCAGCTCTTACTGCTTGTTTTCCTCCGGTATGTGAAATCCTGCAGATGCCGTTAGGAGCGCCGGAGGACACAGAGGCACACAATTTTTTTCAGGTTACCTGTTACCTGTTTCATGTACTACTGTCAGGATATAGCGACCAATTTATAAAAATAACTTTTTTTAATCATATTTGCTCCAATCTCGCCTACTTCAGCTTTAATATAACATCAAACAACTATTTGTAATGTAAAGCTATAGTGGAGTAATGTCTACCCTGAGTAGAGAATGAAGTCGCTCTCCCTCTGTGTGTGTGTTGTAATCCCGGTGTCTCTGTGCTTTGTTTCATCCCGTCATGCACAGGATGAAACAAAGCACAGAGAAACATAGGTTTCTCTTATTAAACGTACATGTGTTTTAAACACCTGGTGACTTATTTAGCCCTCAAATGTTTTCAGAAAATAGATTTTGATGGACTGTTTTAGACGAAATGACAGAAAGTTTACGAGCAGGCCGCCATGTTGTTTCCTGATTGAAAGGGTGAGCACAAAACCAAACCAGGGACCAATCAGGTGCATTCTACAATAGAGTAGTCACCGCTTGCCAGGTGTTGATCAATAGCAGGCGTTCACCAGCACCAACAGGTGTTTAATAAGCACTTCCAGGCGTTCACCAGCACCACCAAGCGTTCACCAGCACCAACAGGTGTTCACCAGCACCAACAGGTGTTTAATAAGCACCACCAGGCGTTCACCAGCACCAACAGGTGTTTAATAAGCACCTCCAGGTGTTTAATAAGCACCACCAGGCGTTCACCAGCACCAACAGGTGTTTAATAAGCACTTGCAGGCGTTCACCAGCACCAACAGGCGTTTAATAATGTCAACAGGTGTTTAATAAGCACCACCGGGCGTGGAATAAACACTACCAGGCGTTTAAAAGCACCACTAGGCGTTTAATAAACACCACCAGGCATTATATGATATTATATGATGAAGGTATTTATGAAAAATAATTATGAACATCACAACTTAATGTCAATAATTAGCAATATAATTGTCATTTCATATATCCCAATATTGAGAAATTAAACATCAAACTATATGTGTATGGAAACAATATATCAATGAAGAAAATAAACCATCCGCTTTATAATAATAATAATCATAACAACAATATAATATATAATATTTATTTTATTTTGCATGCTTGTGTTTGGTGAGTTCATGCACAATAAAAAATAAGTAGAAAAAGATAGGCAACAATGTGTGTATAAAAAACTTAGAGTACACAAGCTTAAAGCACAACAATTTACATACATTCATCTAAACAACAACATCTGTTATCACTGTGATGCTACAGTTTGTTTTCCACCACTCATAGTGACAGAAGAAGAAGATGAGTTGTGTTGTAATTATATATTCATATGTGACCAAAATACTGTTTACTGTAATACTGTGATAGGGTAACCTGTTGCACTTGGCCTCCACCCTCTCTCTCATCTTAGTGATATCATCCAGTTTGAATGGTTTATGGTTTCTTAGGTTTGGCTTTGGGGACCACTTTAACAGTGGTGGACACGGATTTGGCTCCTTGTAGGTTCTGAGCAGTGCAGGTGTACGTCCCCTGGTCCACGTCCCTCACCTCGTCCACCAGGAGGACAGACTGAGACTGCTGTCGAGCCACTCCTCCACCGTCTGGACTGATGCTCTCCTGTGTGTACAGAGGCCTCCCAATCTGCAACCAGAACAGGTCATCTATTAATAAATAAGCATGGATGCTCTGCAGTTCATTGGATGGCTCTTAACTAATGACGAACTAGCTAAAAAAGACATGGTAAGCTAAATGACACAGGATGTACATCAGTTACTTTGTCTCACAACGAACCTGTAATGTATTGTATAGCAAGTATGCCATATTGTAAATTATTGAAGCAGAAAGCTATAATGAGCTGTGAATGTCTGACCTGCTGTCCCGGGTATTCCCAGGCAAACTCCACGACCACATCCTGTTCTCCCACCACAGAGCAGCTGACACGCAGATTCTCCCCCACGGCCACCGAGCTCGGCGAGGCCTGGACCACTGGGGCGGGAGGAGCCATGGGGTCTGATGGAAAATGAGTAAGTGATAAGTAACCAAATAGTAATTTAACAGTGACTTGCATTAGTTAGCATAATGAAAGTGTCTGCAACCAGCACTTTTCTATGTGGAGTTAGCATGTTCTGCCAAGTGTACAATGTATACAAGTGCATAGAAAAAGATACTCAATGACAGTAACGTAACAACACACCAACACAAATAGTTACCTCCAGTGCTGCAATTAATTAAGTATTTCTGAAGAAACTTTGCTGCTGAAATATTGCAGCTGAATTGTTCAAAAAGTTGAAATACTGAAACAGCAAAGTTATAGCTGAATAAGTTGAAATACAAACACTCAAAGAAGTTGAATTAGAAGTTAAAATGGAAGTGTTGAATGAAGTTGAAGTGTCAGTTTAAGTGCAAGCGCTGAGTGGAGCTGAATACTGAAAGGAAAATGCAGAAAGTGGAAGTGTAATGTGGAAAAGTTGGCCTGGAAGTGTCAGTTGAAGTGAAGGTCCTGAGAGAAATTGGTGCCGGTTCAAGTGCATAAACACAAAGATGAATTTAGTTGAAGTGTCGGCTGAAGTGAAAGCACTGAAAATAGTTGAAGTAAATTATATATGAACAGTTGAAGTTATGGGAGTCAGAAGAGCTGAAAGAAAGACGTTTTTTGTAGTTGTTCAAAATGTGAAGACCTGAGATCTGAAAGGGGTTGAAGTGTCGATGTGTAAGCATTGAAAGGAGCTGGAACCAACAAATGTTTGGCTTGTTTGCTTGATAAATTACTTTGATAAGTGATGATCAAAAAAATGTAGTCAATCAGTTTTTGTGTTGATTGCCAAATTGATTAATTGAACATCATTTCAGCACTTGTTACTTTCCACCCCTGCATGTAAGTTAGATGGACTTGAGACTTTGTGACAAATGAATTCACAAGTAAGGGAACAACTTAGTGGGCATCACTCACAGTTGACATAGATGAGCATGTACTTGGTGGAGCTCTGCCTCAGGTTGCCCAGACTGGCGACGCATAACAAGGCTCCGGCATGATGAGGCCGGGGGCGATGAATGGTGAAGCCCTTCTTGACGTTAAAGGAGATCTCCCTCCCGTCCACCGCCACCTCCGAGGGTGGAAACTCGCGGTGCAGAGTCACTTTAGCCTCAGGTGACGTCACCTGGCAGGGGAGGAGCGTCGGCCAGTTGGTTCTCAGCTGAATCACCTCGTAGTATTCAGCCGATGGAACAAACAGTTCTTGTGGATCTGATTGGCGCAGCGAGAAAATATGGCGGATAAGATAACATGTGAATGTAAACAGGCTTCCTATCAAGCTGGCAGTGAAATAAAGCAGAGGACTGCAGTTCTGAGAAGTGCATATGTAAGCATCAATAAAGCGTATTCACTGTACCGGGAAAGAAGACGAAGACTTTGACAGCTTTGTCGTACTCCTTCCTGCAGTCTGTGTCTTCACAGTACATAGGATAACAAGTGTACTCCCCCGTGTCTGCACCGGTAGTGTTCACCAATGTCAGAACGCCATATCGCTCGTGCTGGACAATACTGCAGAGCCAAAACAGGAAAGTCATCATTCTGTCATTAGAAGAATCAACTGCTTTACACTGCTTATAGCTTACCTGAGCCTTCCATCATCGTCCTCCTCCAGGTACGTGGGGACGCTCCATTGCACAGGTTTGCCTCTGCACCTCAGCTCCAGAGTGTCTCCTGTCTGCACACTTATCGATTCTGCCACCTTCTTAAACTTCCCTCTGTTTAGCACCTTTATGTGTCAGATAGAAAATCACAGATTCAGTCAGTTTTCTGTGTTTAATGAATGTTCTCTGAAAACATCAAAATGCATTGTGTAGTAGATGAAATACCTGCGTGAGGGAGGCCTGTGCCCGGGCTGCAGGTGTAGCTTTGGTCTTGAGTTTGGCTGTTACAACTCTGGGCCCTTTATTTGTTGATTTCCCAAGTTTGGGTTTGCTTGGTTTGGACTTCCTCCCTGGAGTGGTCCTCTGTTCCTGGGCGTCTTTTTGACAATAAGCTACACAGTATACAGAGCATGAGATGCATCAATAGTGAGTATATAGATACAGGCAAATGTCAGCCGATTAGACTGTTGTCTGTCGCAATAATCACCATAGATATGGGTCAATAGGGGCCTACTACAACCAATATTAGGTTTTTATCATCTATTCACATGGTAGAACACCTTGAGAAGGTATAAAAGAACACGACAGCGACCTCTAGGTACCGTGGTACCTAGAGGTCGCTGTCGTGTTCTTTGACAGGAGCAGAAGAGGAAGTCAGTCGATGTATCCACAGCATGAAACTCCATATGGGGTGGAGGTGGGGGATGATAAATGGAACACTAAGCAAAGGGTTTTCACCCAAGAGGCCGGGGTTTTGCATCCCATGTGAAACCGTCTTTGTGTTCATAAGCCTTAAGTTTCGCTTTCACTTTTGAAATAGTTATTTTTAGCCAAAAAGTGATGTTTTTCCCTAAACTTAACAAGCGATTTTGTTGCCTAAACCTAACAAAGTTATAGTTTTGTTGCTTACACCTAAAGAAGTTGTAGTTGTGTTGCCTAAACCTAAAGAAGCCTTTTTGATTGTGTTGAAAACGTAACGTTTCAGTTTTACAATTTGTTCGAATGTGTTTCTTTTAAGTTTCGCTTTCAGTTTTACTACGTAGTAGGCGTAGTAGGCCTCAAATGACCAACATCTATGGTGTGTATGCAAATGTTTAATGATGTGAATGGAGTGATACTTAGATAATATCTTGGTTATTAAGAATAATGTGGTATCATGGTGGATCTATGTTTTTTTTTCATCACATGCCAACTTTTAGAGTAAGCCATGTCATGCTTTAGGCCAACAGAAATGTCCCCTCCTAGGACCACATGTTCACAGAACTGCTCAGGAAGTGAATGAAGTCACTTACCTAATTCCAAGATTACGGCACAAATGAGGAGAGCGCTCAGCACCAGCCTCCCCTTTGATCCAAACAAGTTCACCAAAGGCATGATTGATCAATGGAATAATACCAAAGTGGACTGTGGCTTGTTAGTTCATGCAGTTCAACACAGAGAGAACGTACTGCCAGAGAGAAACCAAACAGAAGAAGAGGAGGAGGAGGGCAGAGCTCACAAAGTGAGCGGTCAGCTGTTTACCAAAATCACACAAATTCCTCCTCCTGAGAGCGGCATTAGTACCTCAAATTCCTCCTGACTGGCTCAATGGAGGCTTTCAAGCCTGTCCAGACCAATGAGGGTCCAGAGACGGCGGCCCCTCCGTGTGGAATCGCACAGCCTGTTTACTTAGCTGCTGGACTGGAAGTGTGCTATAGCAGCATGAGTCTGGCCCTCCGAAACACACCACACAGCCCAGACCAAGACTGTGGTAACAAGGTTATAAGAAGCATTTGGTGCCCAATAAACATTTTGTCCTACATTTACTGACTGTCTTTCCATTAGTAAAACAAATCACAGTCTTAAGACTCATCTAAAATGCACAAAATCATTCATTCATATAATGATCAACTTATTTTGTAAGGTTGAAATTCATCATCTTAAGTCTATTTATTTGTTGTTTTGGGTGTTTTTGGTGTAATGCATCATTTTCTATACACAAGATTTTAATGTGAAAATCCATCAAATTAAACCAATAACCTTCTTGTAATGCCCTCTGAGAATAACTTTAGTAAGAGTAACTTAATAAAATCAAGGTTTTGTATATATAATTAACTCCATAGCATGCTGTACCCAGTGAGAACAATGTAACCCTTTCCTTCTGAGTGACTAGCTAAACCACGATCTTGAACATGACACAGGTAAGCTGCTGTGAAAGGTCCTTTTGTTCTCAGTGAACTCGGGTAGTGACCCGCCTCTGTCTCTTTATCCAAGATTACGAGTGGAACTGGACTTTTTTTTTCAATTTTTTAATCAACATGCCCTGCAGAAAATGAACTCCAGATTGTAGTCGTCTTGAAAACTGGATCCTTTCTTTTTAATTTAGGAATACATTTACAATATATAATTAAAAAACATATAGAGTTTCTGTATTTACACTTTGAAACAACAAACAATTAGGCTAAGAGCAAAAAAATATGACATTTCACAAGATTTATCTACATTGTACTTCCTTTTGTACAGTCTAACTCTGTATTTTGATACATACAAAACAATTCTCTTGTTATTCATAATTCTAATAGGAATTGTATAAAATTACAATAAATTTCTATATTTTACAGTTTATATGAAAAGTGTAAACTTGTTAAAGTATAAGAAAATAGTGATTATCAACAGAAAATAGTTTGAGCCATTTTTAAACACAGGTGTAAACTACTTTGATAGTAGATTTAGAGACTCTAGGACACCCTGACATGGCAACATATACAGGTCCAAAAATATGTCAATGTTGGCAATGAGAATATTTAGATAAATTACAAACTCCATCATAACGTGGAGTAAAAGTTAACAAGTCGGCCCATCTGTCTGCATTTCAACACTGAACACCTGTTGCACTCAGATATTCAACACTGCAGGAGCAGATCAGCATGTAAAACAGTAGTTACGCACTTAAAGCTTCAGTAGGCAGAACGTTTTTGGCATCATTGGGGGAAAAATCCAAATAACCTTTCAGCATATTGTAATTCAAGTGTTCTGAGAGAAAACTACACTTCTGCACCTCCTGATGGCTCTGTTTTCAGGCTTTAAAAAATCTAGCATGTGACGGGAGACTTTGGCCAATCACAGGTCATTTCAGACAGACAGCGTTCCTATTGGCTGTGCTCCGGCTGGTGGGCGGTGCTTGGTATTTCCTTAATTGATCTCAACATGGCTGCCGGGTCACAACCTTTCTCATTTTACAGCTAAACAGTACACTACAAGATGTTTCTGAAAACAATTGAGGCGAGAAATAGACATTACAGTAACAGAATATTGATTCATATTTGATCAGCGCTGTCTAGTTTGACCGTTTGATCGGAGTTCGCGAGTGATTGATGGCAGGCTCCAGCTTGGCTCTGATTGGTTGTTTTCCTGCGGTTTGTGAAATCTTACAGATGCCGTTGGGAGCACCGGAGGACACAGAGGCACATGATTTCTTACTAGATCATCTGTCTCATGCTCTACTGTCAGGATATAGCGACCGTTTTATAAAAATAACTTTTTTTAATCATATTTGCTCCAATATTGCCTACTGCTGCTTTAAAGCTGTTACTCACTGTAACATCTCAATCTATTTCTCTCCGGCCCGAGCTCAGAATTTTTCTTCTTTAATTATGTCCTTGTCCATTTTGTCGCTGATGGTTTCGATCTTCGTCTGGTTGGCCTTGAGACGCTGCTTCTGGACACTGTTACGGACACCGTAGCCAAAGTAGATGATTAACCCTGGAGAGAGAAGAGGGGATCATTACAGTTCAGCAACTAACTCGATGAAAGCCCTCTTAACCTTTCAAGCAGAACTATACTCTTACCCACTAACATCCAAATAGCATATCGTATCCATGTTTCTCCACTTAACTGGACCATCAGGTAGACGTTGATGAACGTACTCACTAATGGCAGTGCAGGGAGTAAAGGCACCTGTGAACGGAAAACAGAAGATGTGAAAGGATTTTCTAGTTAGAACTTGCTCCGATTGCTCAGATACACAACTCGAATACTCGCCATGAAAGATGCCTTGCTGCTATTTTGTGGGTGCCTCCAGATGAGGAAAGTGTTGAGCAGCACGATGAAGGCGAGGACGCAGACAACCACCAGACTCCATGCTTCGAAGTTGGCCAGAGCATCTATGGCTTCGGTCAGGGTGACACACAGTGCAACCACACACGCAACTGCAGAAATAAAAGATGAAAACAAGAGAGATCAGTTTGTGGAACAGAGAGACAAAGGAATTTTCATAAGCAAAGATAGTGAAAAGGTAAAAAAGGAGTGCTTAAGAAATAAAAGTGCTTCAATGTTCGCCTTGCATACCAGAGATCAGAGTCAAGGTTGTGACTCTTCTTGAGGTGTCTGAATTGGCAGATGACGGAGGCTTCAGGAGGGCAAACTTGGTGTTTGATTCTAGGATCTGTAGGTCTGTGTCTTCAGACGGACCCGGTTGGTACCTTGATTGAAAATCAACATTTTTGTAACATAAATTGAGTTTTGTTCAGTTGGTAAAGCACTGTGGGAGAAGAAACAGATGACATACCTCAGTATTAAGATGCATATGGCCACGAGTGTGTAGGCAAACAGAGTGCCGATGGACATCATTTCCACCAAGGCTTCCAGGTCAAACAGCAGAGCCATGATGGCTGAAGATGACAAAGAGGGAGTTACTTTGAGTCCATAAATCTCACCACATGTACATAGAAGCTGAGGAGCAGCTGGAACATCTGTACCTGCCACAGTTCCAGATGCTATAGTAGCTATAGCAGGACTGCCCCTGGAGGTGACTTTGGTCAGGGGTTGGAAAAGCAGGCCATCTCTCGCCATGGCGAACAGCACCCGGGGCATCGGGAACATCGAGCCCAGCAGGCTGGAGAGCCAAATGCAAACAGAGTCAGTCATCTAAATGCTTTTAGTACCAGGCCAGCATAGCTTCTCTTTTATTAAGAAAAAAAAACAGATTATTCCCAACATTTCTATGTTGATTTATCACTCCTACCCCAACATTTACTGGCATTTAGTCTCAAAGTATGTGGTGAGCTATGGTCTGTGATGACTATCTGATTTTATTTATGAATGTGTTTGCTAATGTGTTTGCCCCTGTGGTGTCATCTAGTTTTCTGGGTGATTCACCTGTCTGTATTCTCTCTGCAGGTGATTGTTAGAGCAACTGGCAACACCTGAGGGTTGTTTAAGTCTGGTTGCAGATATAATAATTTAATTACTTAATTTGACCCTTTAATTTGGTCTAATTTGTTAAATAAATGTTCTTTTGTTAAATTTGATTTGATTGGTTATCAAATAATTACATAATGATAGGTTATATACAGTACTGTAAGGCCCTTTCCTTATCAATTAAAGTCATACTTCTTTAAATTGCATTTAAAGCCTCTGAACACTCACACAGGTGTTTTCAGTTATTCTGGCTGATTAGACCTCTGCTCAGGTTGAACGTGAGTCATCTATCAATCTATCAATAAGAATGATACAGGTGCAATTTGTCCCACCCTAACAGGTTCAACAAAGCTAACAGGAGACTCAGGAAGATGTCAATCAATACAAGCTCACGTCCTGAGCAGAGATATAATCAGCCTGATTAATTGAAAACACCTGTGTGGGTGTTCAGAGGCTTTAAAGACATCATCAAAGTCATCTTGTTAGACTCAAGACAGTGACATTGATGCCAAATAGTGATGATTCCTTTGTATTGTCTCTTGATGTCATTTGAGGCCCTTACTCTTTTATGGCAGTTCTTGAGAAAATATAGTTTTTTTATCATACTTTATTACAGTAGAGTACATTACAGTACACTGCAACAGAGATATAAAAAAAATGGAGCCAGATGTTCCACTGAGATGCATTTTCTTCCAACTAAACAGCATTGGCTTTGTATTTGTTTCATGAAGCAAAATCAGTGGCAGGTTTTTAAATTATTTTTTTTACATGCTTGAGTAAAGCATTTGCACAAACTGAGTTGGAAAGCATCAAATATTTAACGCAGGCTACCAGCTGACAAAAGCTGTTAACATTAAAAGATAATGAATTTGTGAATAATGCAAATTCAATATAAAGATGAAGAGTCTAGCCATGCTAACGGCTCTCTGAAGCTGTACTTAGACACAGTGGTGCTTTGAGCTAAATGCTAACAACCGCATACTAACATGCTGACACTGACAATGCCAGCATGCTGATGTTAAGCAGATATAAGGTTTACCATGCTCACCACCTTGGTTTACTGTTTGCATGCTAACATTTAGCCTACTAATTAGCATTAAACAGAAAGTACAGCTGAGGCTGATTGGAATGTCATTAGTTTTGCAGGTATTAAGTAATAAACCAAAGTATTGGACAACTGATATTTTGACTTGATGAATACTACAATTCATCCTGAGGGGAACGTGAATGTCTGTGCCACAATTCTTGACAATCTATCCAATAGATGTGGAGACATTTCACTAAAAGCCACAAATGTTGACCTCATTATGGGGCGACAGGAAAAGTCATCAAAGTCATTAGGATACATCCTCTGGGGACCATGAATGTGTGTATTAAGTTTTATTCCAATCCATCCAATAGTTGTTGAGATTTTTCAGTCAGGAACAAAGTGGTGGAACGACCAAATGACCCTGCTGCTTGCACATTTTTAGCCAATTCATGGTTTTCGCCAATAATAGTCCGATCACATGACCCAGACTGTACTGCCCAGTGATTTCTTACCTGGTGGACAGGGCACACAGCGATCCCACAGCCACAACATATTTGGCGGGGGCCCAGCCGATGTATTCAAAGGCCACAGGCAGGGGGCTTTTTTCACTGAGCAGGTAGTAGGGCATCATCAGGGTGAGAGCAGCAGACACAGCAAAGTAGGCCACGAAACAGATGAGTAGTGAGGCCACAATGCCCAGAGGGATGGACTTCTGGGGGTTCTTCACCTCCTCACCTATGAAGAAACAAAGTTAGTGATATTCCTCTGTCAGCTGTTTGGGGTGACATGAAATTAAAAGAGTAATATCCACAAATATGACAAAACCTGTAATAATTTGAGACCCAGCTGGGAGACTATTGTGTACATATCAGTTTGACAAACACAATTCTAAGGTCCACTTACTGGAAAATGTCCAGGAGCTTTGAGCCACATCTCATGACCTTCATCAGATGGAGTTTGCTCAGTTGTCACGGAGAGGGTTCAGTTGTTATCAGGTGGTCGGAATTCCATACTTAGGTCACATGATAACAACTGAACCATCTACGAGACAAATGAGCAAACTATATACTCTATAACATCCTTACAATTTAAAGGAACCATGTGTAACATTTCGGGGGCTCGATTAGCAGATATGGACAATATTCACAACTATGTTTTCATTAGTGTATAATCATCTGAAACTAATAATTGTTGTGTTTTTGTTATCTTAGAATGAGCCCTTAATAGCTACACAGGGAATGGATCCTCTTCAAGGAGTCCGCCACAGGAGTAGTAGTTCTCAGACACGCTTGTGAAACTAAACTAAACCAAACTAAACTAATGCGAGCCGCAGAGAGCAAAACCGTAGTACCGCCAGCTGACTTCAGTTGCTCACAAAGTAATGTTATTATGGTAAGGATGGCCTCTGAGCGAGGTGAACAGCGTTACCAACGTTTTGCACTCGGCGGCTCACGTTACCACAGTCTAGGAAAGGGAGGAGTGAGCGGAGGGGTACTCAGTTGGTTGCAATTTGCAACCACACCACTAGATGCCACCAAATCCTACACACTTTACCTTCAATTGTATTTCAGCAATAACACACCAAACATATTGAAATCTGTTGCTACACTGCAGAGTTTGGCACACAATCCTGCTTTGTCGCTGTACATTATGTGTATTAGATGTCATATTTATTTAGTAGAGGATCATCTAACCATATTATAATCACACTGGTGCTGATAAAGGAATGTTCTCTTACCTGTTGTAGCGATGCAGTCAAATCCAACAAAAGCATAGAAACATGTTGCAGCTCCGGCCACTGTTCCACTGAGGCCATAGGGGAAAAATCCACCCACTCCATACACACTTGTCACATTGGCAGTAGAGCTCAAGTTTCTGCAGCGGGGAGAGAGCATTAGTTTGTGTTTATTTACAGTGAGATAACCGGGAGAGCAATACTACGGTGTTTATCTCAGACAGGCTTATATTGCTCTTTGACATTACTTGAGCTCTGCGGTGGCGTTTATCAGAGTCTCTTCACTGATCTGCCAGTTGGAAATGTCCCCCTTGATGAACCCAGAGATGGCCACAAACACTAGCACCAGGATGTTGACCGCTGTGAAGATCTTGTTGATTGTTGTCGACTCTTTCACTCCAAATGACAGCAGACCTTCATGGGAAACATGGTGAATGTTCATTTATTTTGGTATGCATTACTGCCGTCACCATAACAACACCAGTTTCACCATTTTACCTGACAGCAGCATGACGAGACCAGCAGCAAAGACATCTGGGTAAGGCGCCAGGCCAGGGAGGCCCATGGCTGCATTTTCTTCAAAGTATTTCGATATGTGGCCCCCTATGAGGTCATCAAATGTCCCGCTCCACGCCAGTGCAACACTAGATGTCCCTGAGCAGATAGTGAGAGAAAGATGCAATAAATCAATCAGCCTGAGTCACCTTTTAACTGTAGCCATAAACACTGATGATGGTGATAGTTGCTTCTTCATGCATCTTTTCACACTTTACGACTCAGTTATGTCAAACCACAATCCTGGTTTATGGGTTTATAAGACATACAAGCAAGTTTTGTAAAACAGAAAGCTTTTTATTTTGTGAAAAACACTCTTAAAAATTAAACTTTCACTGTTGAAAGAGCCATTAAGAATCTGCTTGTGGAGCAGGTGGAAGGTCACAGGGTGTCCTTATGTTCTCATGAGTCTCATGTTGATGGTTGATCATTTATGGGTTTCAATGTTCAGTGAGCCAAACATGTTACATAAGAGGAAAATATCAGTTTTTCAGAGCATGTAATTCACTAATTTGAGCCAGAAATGGAGATAAAATCAAATTTTTTTTTTTTTCTATACATTTTTGGCTTAAACAGGCGACTTTGTACTCAAAGTAACTATTATAAAAGGACAAAACCTCCATCACTGACTAATAGACATGATAATTGGTAATGTATAAACCAAATCCTGTGCATCACACTTACCTATGATGTAGGAGAGTAACAGATTCCACCCAGTGATAAAAGCCAGCAGCTCTCCAACAGTCACATAGCTGTAAAGGTATGCTGAGCCTGTTTTGGGAACCCTCGACCCAAACTCAGCATAGCACAGCCCGGCGAATATGGATGCCATAGCGGCGATGAAGAAGGAGACGATGATGCTGGGTCCAGCGGAGTCTCTGGCCACCTCTCCAGACAGGACGTAGACCCCGGCCCCCAGGGTGCTGCCCACGCCGAGGGCCACAAGGTCCAGGGTGGTCAGGCATCGGTTAAAGGTTGACTGCTCTCCCTCTGGCTCCAGAGGCTTCCTCCGAGAAAGGCTCACCAGAAAGGACTTGACCCCGCCGCACGGCATGCTTCTAGGGGTTTGGATCAGGATGGGAAGATGTGGGAAGAGACAGGTGGGAGTGCAGTATATGTTTGTTGAGAAAGAGTGAGGGGAGAAGAGAGGAGTGGGGAAGAAAGGGTGGAAACCTGTCAGTGAATAATTGTCAGGTCAGCCCCACCACAAAACATTTCCTCTTTAAAGAGACATTATTCTCAATATCTATTGTTAATGTATTTTTGACAAAAGAAACTATTCATTAAGGCATCAGAGAAGACCTGTAAACCACAGAGATTTGGACAAATTCCATTTTGTTAAAGTTTAATCGTGATTATCTGATAAATTGTAACTATTAATATCTCACTGAATTTACATTAAGGACAGAAAGACTTCACTCACCTCTCCTGTGTTAATCCCTCGCCTCACAGGTGTGCTTAGAAGAGACAATTAATAGGATGCGTCATTCCCTTAAATCACATTATTCTTTTATACGTGCCCTTCTTTATCACCCTCCTGATATGATAGTGCTGATGCTTGGAGTTTTCATCGCCGCCCACAGCACAAAAGCAACGCCCCGCTCCCGAACTGCACTTTACTCAACCTTCAATTACTTACACAATTACTTCCTTGAGGCAGGATATTCGTTTTTATAATTTGTTTTCCCTGCACAGCAATAAAAAATAAATGATTTTCTAATAATTGTGTATCTTATCAGAGATAATCTCTTCTCTCAGATTGATTCAGTGGTTCAGATTACCTCTGTTGACGTGCACATGAAAAGGCATTTTTCTTTCCTCTGTAAATGACTACACCTGCTGCACAATAAACTGATTTTTGTTTTTTTTAGAAGAAGGAATTTATTCAACTCATATTTACAATGTCTGACACAGCAGGGATGAAAGAAATGAAAAGAAGGAAATTACCAAACTTCTAAGGAAATTCAACATGTTACATTTGTTTTCTTTTCATAACTTTTTGGAAAATGTGACTCTTCTTGTGTGCAACTCGTGCTCGTAACGTGAGTTGTGAGAACAGTGGCTTTGGTAATCTCTTTCATGATTATGACTTCGAGATAATCCAAGACTTTAAGGCACGCATTCGTCTATGACTTTGGATTTTGTCCTTGAACCAATAAAAAAGGAACGTCTGAATGTGGCAACAGTAGAAACAGAGAAAAACTACACTCCCGGTATCTGACACACATCAATAAAAGATGGTTATTTATTATAATAGGAAATAATACACTTTATCTTTACAGCACCTTTCCCAAACATTGTTTACAAGCTGATTGTACTTAAGAGAAGCAAAGTTGTTGTTTTTCAGACAGTATGTCACACCCCCCAAAACTGTATGTTCTCAAAGTGTGTTTACATGCATGTGTTGCTTAGAAACAAGCCTGCAAACTTATCACTTATCACATATAGGAGCCGTGTCCCCATCTCTACCTTTGAGGTGTGAGCCTGCCAGACTGACGGCCCTGAGAGTTAATGAAACAGAGGAGGACAAAGCAGCTTTCATGGCTGTGCATACATGCAGCAGGTAGCACACTTGCTCTTTGAAAGCTTGCTTTCGCCTCCTCATCTCCCATCAGGGGATTTCAGCCCACCTAATCCCTCCTGGCATCTACTTCAGCGGGCAGGAGGCGACTGGGAAAGCAGCCTGCATGTGTGTGGACGGTCGAAGTACCTTTGACCAAACTTAGAGCTCAGGCTTCCTATCTGCAGATCTCACTGTCTCCAGAGGGACAGTGGGGTAATGCTTAACTGAATAACAACTACTACGCACGTGATGTGCAGCTTTATGATCAAGAGGGTTGATCTGGATCACAGTGAGGCTTAGTTAATGATCATTAATGTGTTATTTCTGGCTGTCTACTGTGCAATTAAAGAAACAGATGCAGTGTTACAGAGGCATATTGCAGTCCAGCATTCACAGAAAGTTAGAGCAGAGGTAAGGGAGTTAAATCTGAGGGTAATTTTACTCAGTAGTTCTTTACCTTGTCTTCAGTCCCACGAGGAGTGACTGGTGACTGTGTGGTGAAAACAGTGAAGCAGTGAAGCAAAATATATCCGTGCTGTTGACTTGGATGAAGGAAACATGATTTTTTTTACTGCAATATATACAAGACTGGCCTGTGTGACCCTCCCACTCAATGGACTTACTTACAAAGTAGCCTTTCTCACTCCCGACCAGTTTGGACCATAATGTGGTCATTATTGCACCGAGGGCACGGGGTGAGAATTGTGAACAGCAAATCCCATTCAGAATGTCAAAAATGCTTTTGTGCTCACTTCATTTGTTGTTTTGTTTTGTTTTCATTCCATTTTTGTTTTTACAATTCATGGTTAGTTCATGGAGAACATGTCTAAAAGTAAAGTCTTGGGTGCAATCAAAACTTTTATGAATCATAAAATATTTGAAAAGATTTAAATACATAATAAACACATTTTCTTTAAAGTATAATAACCTAATTTAGTACCCTTGGGGATGTTACTTGTTGTTTGTCTGTAATAGATTACATTTGGGCTGGCATTTTGCAATTTTCCCAGTTCTGTCTGAGTCACGGTCCGGTTCTCATGCAATGCATTTTCAAAGCAGAAGAGGTCAGTATACAACAATTACATTTCATCACTGGTGCCTCCAACCCTCATCAGTGTTCACCACATATGGTCCCCTCTCACTCTGAACAGAGAGCGGAGAGAAAACGAAAGAAGCTCTGGGATAATATGATATTAGAACAAGGGAAAACACATCATAAACAACCATATTTCCCAGATAGTCTGGGTACTACATGACCTGTTCAAATAGAGGCATGAATAAAAAGTGTCCTTCATGTTTCTACAGTAAGCTGAGGTCAGGCGATATCAGTGAAACATTGATAGTAACCATAAAGCCAATGACACTGAAGTTGGCTTCCAGTCAGGATGAAACATACTGAGTCATGCTTCTGCTATGAGTTGTTGAATTATTCTCTTCATACTGATACTGTATTTGCTTAACTATTTCAATAAGAAAGATTACACAAAAAATTTGTCTGAAAGCACTTCTGGTCCACTTGTTAGGTTTATTGCAAACTTCATGTTACAATACAGGTTCCCAGCTTTCAGATGATGTACACCACTTCTATGTGACATCTACTGTTGATTTGCTATCTCCGCCTAAAGTCCCCCTGTACTCCCCTAAAATAAAAAGACTAAAAACGGGTCTAAGTGGGTCTCAATGTGGCAGCATGCACCGTTAACATTCATAGTCCGCCAGTAAAACCAAAGGAGAAGAAGAAGTAGGTAATGAATTGATTAAAAACACAAGTAAGTTGAAACGTTACCAAATAAAATTGCTGAATGTTCTGACAGAGAACATTGGGTAAAGCTGGTCGTTATTAACAGAGATATAGGTTATACATGGTTAACATTAAATGAGAACGCTACAGGAGAATAAATATTTGAAAGCAAATATTTGAAAACCTACAGGATGACTTTGCTGCATTATATTCCATTATATTTTGAATTGTAACCTGGCACCTACATTTTGTGTTTTCCTTTACATAAAGACATCCATAACTTGATGTAGATATAAATTCTCATTTAGGGCTGAGCCCCCCTGAAGGTCTGATCCTAGAATCACCCCTGCTATAAATCTAATCTAACTGAAAAGAACGTGTTGGATGTTTGTGCCTCATGTCACACCACCACTGACAGTTTATGGGAAACTATGAATTATCAGTTTCATGTTCTCATGTTTGCTTATAGTCCACATTGCTGCTGGCATGTCTCCCCTACCCACCCCCCTAACTATGCTGGTGTCTCTCTCCCTCTTACTGGAACAGACGCCTGACAGGACAGAAATAGAGCAGCTCCCCTCTCTGGTAAAATCACATATGAACTCTAGGTCACGCGACAAAGTTCAGAAATTCCGACAAAACACGTTTTTTTTTTTGCTCAAAGTCTTTTTATTGGTATTCTGTACAAAATCCAATACATTTTATAAACAAATGATATCCCCATAACAATATTACTGCACCATTAAATAAGCAGAGTTAATTTCATAAACAATTACATTTATACATATAAATAAATTCAATCCGATAGAAACATAAATGAAACATATACAAAAAAAGAATAAGAAAAAGGAAAAAGGAAAGGACCAAAAACACAAAAAGATAAGTAAATTAAAAATAATAATAATAAATTAAAAAATAAATTAAAAAAACTAAGTATAAATTGTGAATTATATGTAATATGAGGTCAGCAGTTTAAAACTTCAATGTCAGTGGTATCCATTTTTTCTATATAGATTAAAAAAGGTCTCCATATAGCATAACATTTCTGAGCACACCCTCTTGTAGTTTAGCGAATCTTCTCCAAAACCAAATGATGTATGATGTAAGGATACTTCTCCTTCCATTTAAGAAGTATAAGTCGTCAAGCTAAGAGAGATGCAAAAGCTATCATATTGTTTGCCTGGAGACTAAGATGTATGTCTTATGGTGCTACTCCAAATACTGCAGTAGTAGCAGAAGGTTCTATGTCTACTTCCAAAACATCTGAAAAGGTTTTAAATATTGACTGCCAGAAACTATTTAACCCTAACGCCGACAAAACGAGTTTAAAGTGAAAACTGTCTTGTTCCAAGCACGACATGAAGGTTTGCGTGTTACTGATGCATTATTTATAGCTTTTAAAGGTCCCATATTGTAAAAAGTGAGATTTTCAGGTCTTTTACATTACAAAGCAGGTTTAAGTGCTATATAAATACTGTTAAACTATCAAAACGCTCAATATACAGAGAAATACACACAGCCCGTATTCAGAAATTGCGGGTTTCAAACAAGCCGTTAGGATTTCTGTCCATTTGTGATGTCACAAATATACAATATTTAGACCATTACACGGTTTTAAACGTAAACATTCTAAATGTGTCCCAGTTTATTTCTTGTTGCATCGGATATAAATAATATCAGCTGACAGGAAGTAAACATGGACCCAAACTGTTGCCTAGCAACGCAATTCCGTTGAAATTCCATTGAAATGCACTAAAACGAAGCGTTTCAGACAGAGGGTGAATACAGGTATATTCAGGCAGACAGTATGAGGAAAATAATGTGTTTTTTGAACATTACAGCATGTAAACATGTTCTATTAGAAACATAAAATATAAGTATGAACCTGAAAATGAGCACGATATGGGACCTTTAAATATTATAATTGAGGAAAATAAATGAGGTGAGATGTGCGTTACTACTACTACTACTACTTCTACTAATAATAAGAATAATAATAAAAATTATACAAAATGTCAATATTTGTGTGTTTTAAATATGGAATGCACCCAGTAGTATGTGTAATTTGATTGTAATGTGATTATATTTTGTATTAATAATCTGAATCTGTAAAGTAACTAAAGTTGTCAGATAAATGTAGTGGGAGTAAAAAAGTCTAATATTTCCCTCTAAGATGTAGTTTAGTAGAAAGTAGCAGAACATGGAAATACTCAAGTAAGGTACAAGTACCTCAAAATTGTATGTAAGTACTTAGTTACATTCCACCACTGAGTACATTTTATACTGTTGTGTTTTTTAAAGCATTATTTACTCTTCCTGTTGGAATAAAATTATTGTTAATTATTTAACTGAAATGTGTTTTTGATACCTTCACTTTTTTTTGCATTAAATCACACCGTAATGTTTGCTGAAATTGATTGGAAGAGGCACAGCCCTACCTAGAAAAAATCCCACCAGCAGCCACTGGTATAGAGTTTTTACCGTGAGACATTGAGACAGTGAGACAGTGAGACAGTGTCCTCTCCACATTCAGGCTCACACACCTCGAAGCTGCGCGAGAAAGCACCGCAGTAGTTGCGTCACAGAGGACACGTACTGTAACGGGACTCAGTCTCAGTCTAACCGGAGGAGACAGACGGACAGAGACAGAGCAGAGACAGCAGGACCACTCTCTGTACCTGTATATACAAGGTAAGCTTCATATATTTATTATTATTATTATTATTAATAATAATAATAGGAAACCTCTTCAGTCCGAAGCAAAGCTGCTTCTGGAGCAGTGGGTTGATGCGTCATTATTAAATGTGCCAATGAATGAATGGCAGTATAGACAGCAAGATACCCCTGGAAGACAGATGCCATTTAATTTAAAGAATTAGTGGATATAATGGGATATCATTTATCAACTAAAATGTATCTGTATTGTTGCAGAAAAAAAAGTCTAAAGTTAGAAAAACACACACAAACACACACTTATCATTTTTTGATATATTAACTGTATTGTTATTGTTGTTATTATATATTTATATATATATATATATTAATCTTGTCTCTAGGTGGAGGCTTCAAATAAACCCAGTGGGTGTTTTGCCTCTTCCTGCATTGTATATTATTCATTTATTTTTTTTGTTATGTTGTATAGTCTTAAATTGTGCAAAACAAATAAACAGAATAAACAGAATAAACAGAAAACAACAACTATATAAGTCAATTACTATATAGTTGATTGTATAGCCTATATAGAGAGAAGGGTGTGGCTCTGGCCCACTCTCCCTCCAGACCTTCATTCTGACATTAAGTTAAACTGAGCATGCTATTTTGGGAGAGCTTCACTTCTGTCTTAAACAAACAGCACAGCATTTAAAACCTGGTTGGAGTTTTCTCTCTTTTGAAAAGCTGAATGAGTATTAGTTTACTTTTTGTCAAACATTTGTCCTGTCTTCAGTTTGATCGATGTGTTGTAACTTTGCACTCTGATTCTAAATTGAGAAATACAGTCAGTCAGTCAGGGGAAGTTAGCAGCTGTAGTTTCTGTATAGTAGCTGTCTCCATATGCTTTACTGAATGGCTGCATTATATGTTAGATGGAAAAAATGTGACGAAATAGTTTTCCTGCCAGTTGCCTTAATGCAAATTCCATCTGCCAGTGTGTCATTTTAGGTGAATGTGAGGTCAGACCGCCTCATTAGATTTACTCAGGGAAAAGGAGGGATCGTCATCATGCACATTGTGTCTTTGCAGCAGGATTTCTTGCCCATTGGAGGGCAATGACATCTTCACTAGGACAGGGATGTTTGACAAGGCTCTTATCCAGCCTTACGTCAGCATTTCTCTGTATCTCTCTCTCTCTCTTTCTCTCTCTAGGCCAGAAACTATTGATTCCTGCACAGTGTTGACACAGAAGACCAAATATAGAAATGGTAAGTGGATAGGACTGCATTATGTTAAGTATGATGTGGCTTGTATCATGCTGCTGTGCAGATCTTGTGTCTTTGGATGGTTTTGTGAGACAATTGAAATGGACAGAGTGAGGTAATTTTTCTGCCACCTGCCACCATGTGATTCCTCCCTGTCATAAAGGCAGCAGTGTAGGGTGTCGCTGCTACCTTTGGCGCCTGCACATCTGATAGACCCTCCAGACAGCATCTTTCCAATGGCTACGTCCAACTTTATTGTCCGAGCTGGAAGTCTGTGTCTTGTCATGCAGGTCGAGGTGAAACGCACACTCGCTCTTTATTATACTCGGCACAATTGTGGCCTTGGCAACAGAGGAAACAAGCAGCACACCCAGGGAGGAAGGAAGGGGTAGAAATATATCTCATAACATTAAATCCACATTAGGACTTTTTCCACATAAGAAATGTGATTAGTTTAAGTTGAAGGCCTGTTGCCGGGGGCTTGTATTTGTGGCCCTGTTGCTATGTGGGTGAAGCTCTCCAGCTGTCGTGAAGAGTGATGGTCGCTGTAGTGACGCGGAGGATCTGAGCATGTGCAGTGGCCCCTCACCGGGGTGGAGAGCATACTTTGGCTGACTGCCTCAATGCAGCAGTAATCTCTACGACAGCAGCTGCAGTCTGAGCTTTCACTATGTGGTCCAAGCGTTCTTCTCATACACCCAAGGTGAATGACCTCACACCTCCAAAGGGCCAAAATGATAATTTCACGTCCTTGTGCAGAGCCTTGTATTTTCTTTACATGCCCAGTGGAGTTTGTTTGTATACTCTGACATTTTGAGCCGTTGTATGACAGACCCCCTGCAAAGGGAGCTACTTTGTGTGCAACCTGACTCCCTGCTGCCCCCACACACCCACCGTCCCACCCCAACACACATGCACCGGCCACACACATACACACACACACACACACACACACACAAGCACACGCACACACACATGCAGACAGCAGGTTTTCCTCTGCTCAGCTGGGGGTGAGACAGGTGCAAGCAGTAATGGCAGACTTGGCTTCACCTCCTGTCCCAGTGTCCCGTCACTGCCACTTTTACACCGTTCACTACTCACACCCTGCAAGGAAATGTGGGTCAAGCCAGTGCACTGCTAAAAAAGTGGGATAAGGAGTGGAAACTTGTGATCCTGAAAAAGCAAAGTGTATTGTGAGTACTAAGTACCTCCTGATCCTGGGCTGCAAAGCATCACATCCAACCTCTTTCTTAACTTTATAAACTGTCGGGGAAATGTCATTGCAGGGTAAACACAGGAGTAATTAATAATATTGATTATGGCTCTGATCTATTTAGGTGTGCCAGGCCCCTGGTGCATGTAATTTGATCAAGTTCACCCTGGGTCGTGTGTAGCAGGGAACCAGCAAACTGGAGAAACTCTCGGGAGATTGTTATGGTTAGGCATTGATCTCGAATAGATAAGGTTAGGATAGGTCGTCGGGCAGCGAGTCTTGCGAGAGTTTTTGCAAGTTTTTGCAGATCTCAGATCAGATTTCACAATTTATGGGTTACCTTGTAGACACAACCTTCACCCTGCGATGCAATGCCAAAATGTCTGTTGTGAAAAAGGCTCTCTGTGAGGCTGTATTCTCACATACAGTAGCTCATAGCACAGCAATGCTATGAGCTATCAGCGTGCTAACATGCTCACACTGACAATGCTAACATGCTGATATTTAATGAGAATAATGTTCACAATCTTAACATTTGTTCATCAGCACTCAACTCAAAGTACAGCTGAGGCTGATGGGAATGCTATTATTTTTTGCAGGTATTTGGTCATAAACCAAAGCACTGGTCAAATTAAACATTTGACCTGATGATAGCAGCACTAGAGTTAAAGTTAAGGAATCACCTAAATTCATCCTAAGGGGGAGATGAATGTCTGTACCAAATTTCATGGCAATCCATCCAATAGTTGTTGAGACATTTTGCAAAAAGAAAATGTCGACCTCATGCCGGTGCTGGAGGAAAAGTCAGTAGGCTTTATGTTGTTTGTTTGTATGTTTGACCTGATGATAGCAGCACTACAGTTAAAGTTAATGAATCACCAAAACTCATCCTGAGGGGAAAAATGAATGTTTGTACCATTTCATGACAATGCATTAAACAGTTGTGGAAAGATTGCCATTCTTAGATCCACGCTGCTAGAAAGGCAAATAATGAAACTAATACATTATATACTGTATATAGGAGTATTTACAGTATACACAGAGGCTCAAGGGATAATGTGAATGTGTATGACGACTTCTTTATTTATAACTTTAATGCAAAAAAATGAATTTGTCTGTATTGTGTCAGAGCTCCACACATCCTAGGCATCCTATACTGTGCACTTTCTCTGTCAATCATGACAATTAAAACTCTGAAATTGAGTGTAACTCTTTCTCTTATAGGTGTTCAGAGGCACAATAGCAGATGCTCCGGACTTTGATCCCACCGTTGACGCTGAGGCCCTTTACAATGCTATGAAAGGCATGGGTGAGTGTCTCACTCCTTCGTGATTTTTGGCGGTTGAAAAGGTCATCTTTCATCTCCTCCACTCGTAGGCTGAATGACCTCACAAAGAATCTCACACAGCAGCAGTCGTGGCAGTCAGAGATCAGTTTCTGGGACTGAGATGTTGAAGATGTTGCTTTGTGTTCCTCAGGTAGCGATAAAGACGCCATATTGGACCTGGTCACCGCAAGGAGCAACGCACAGAGGCAGGAAGTCATTGCAGCGTACAAATGCAGCTTTGGAAAGGTACACGAATACATATCATCATCTTCTCATCTCATTTTTTGATTGCTAAAATAGAAACACTTTTTTTTCAGAGATGGCCATACAGTAACTTACAACACATCTTGACAGTAGTTAGAACTCCATTATGTTCTTGTTGTTTCAATAGGACCTGATTGAGGATTTGAAGTATGAGCTGACGGGCAAATTTGAGCGTCTCATCGTCAGTCTGATGAGAACCAGGGCCTACCATGATGCCAAAGAAATCCATGATGCCGTCAAAGTAAGACATGTACCTCATAGTAAGACTCTTTTTCATATTCCAGCCACTTCCAATGAAGCAGAAGCTGCTTCATATTTAACCTAATGCTCTTTTTCAAGGGAGTTGGAACAAACGAGCGATGCCTCATTGAAATCATTGCATCTAGAAACAACAGGCAGATGCATGAGATGGTTGCAGCATACAATGACGGTAAGGCTTGTTAAATAACATGTCATTTTAGATCAGCATATTATTCACTGAGCTTCTCTCAACACTGATGTCTGTGTTTACAGCCTATGGCAGAGACATAGAGGAGGATATCACCGCGGACACGACAGGTCACTTTAAGAAGATGCTGATTGTTTTACTTCAGGTCAGTTCACTGAGGAGTTGATGTAATCACCAGCGAAGTGTCCAGTCAACCATACAGTGACTGTCTCAGCCACAGTACCTTTAAACGCTGACTGGTTGTTTTGGTTTGATGGTTTCAGGGGACCAGAGATGAGACAGGGGTGGTGAACGCAGACCTGGTGGAGCAGGATGCACAAGTGAGAATTTGAACATTTTATGACTACTAAAGAAATGCAGCATGCTTGGGCTTATTGACTTTATATGACCTTCATTCAAAAAGTGACTAACATTATAACATATTGTCACTTTGACCCAAAAGATTGTGCTTATCAAGACATTGTTGTATCATATAGGACTAAGAGTCTACAACCTTTTTTTGTGGGTGCTAATTATAGCATAAGGCTGTACTTAAACACAGTGGTGCTTTAAGCTAAATGCTAACAACAGCATCCTAACATGCTTACAATGACCAATGCTGGCATGCTGTTTAGCAGGTATCATGTGTAGTCTATCGTGTTTCCCATCTTAGTTTAATGTGTTAACATGCCAACATTTGTTATTTAGCACTAAACACAAAGTACAGCAAAACTAATGATGGGATGGTCATTAGTTGTGCAGGACAAATAGAAGTTTTGACCTTGACATTTGACCTTCCCTTGTGCCTCACTAGGGACATTTCTGACTTTTTAATTATTCATTTTTCGATCATTTTGGCTGTGTTTACGCATATGGCATGCATTTTGACAATAGTGTGATTTTCTTTTATTTAATTTTGGTAGTTCAACTTAAGCTCCTATAATAAGTCTATAATACTTGTAGTGTAGCCAAAATACACACGTTCAGACCCTTGAGGACAAAAATGTCCCCATTAAAACCACATTTTTGATCTCACAGCCATTACAGCATAAAATCATGCCTTCTATTATATCAGGCTTTCAGTCTAGAGCCCTGGCTTCAAATCGTAGTTTTTACTATTTTCCACCAGATTGAGACATTTTCTAATGTTTGCTCTATGGGGCAAATAGTAATTCATGCTATTATCCAGGTTTCCACTAGGGGCATTGCTGCTGTATCGTGTGTTTAATGCAATGCATCAAAATCAGTGTTGTTGCTAATCATTTACATATCCCATACTGTGGGAATTTTTGTTTTTGTTTTTCATGAAAAACAGCAGTGGTATTATGTAAACAAACTGGTATTTAAAGGGTTAAAATTCAGAAAATAAATATTTGCCACTCTAGTTATGATCAGGACTGATGGCAGTTTTTTGATGCAGACATTTTTGACCTCTAAGGACATCAGAGCAAATTTTTTTAATAGTGAGGCACAAGGGTTAATGAAAGGTCAGGGGATTGCCAAAGTCAGTAGACTTCATCCTCAGAGACCATGAATGTCTGCACAATTTATTATGGAAATCCATCCCAAAGTGGGTGAGATATTTCAGTGTGGACCCAACTGACTGACTTTGCTATCCCTAATGCCATGCCGCTAGCGAAGTTTAAATACAATCTCACCAAATTAACCAGATTAGTGGAATTTGTATTTCTTTAACATAAAAAAACCCACATTTAATATCAATTTGCAATGTATGATTAGGTTACTAATTAAGGTAGATAAGCTCTGCATGCAATTATAGACTTTGGATGTCTGAAACTTTTTTTTTTCCTTACATGATCTCATCCTGTGCCTCCTTACCTCTGCATAGGATCTGTACGCAGCCGGAGAAGAGCAGTGGGGGACCGACGAGGCCAAATTCATCATGATCCTGGGAAACCGCAGTGTGACCCACCTCAGCATGGGTGAGTATGGCTCTAGGGATAATTAACACTACAGTGAGGCATCCAGGCATTCCCACTGTCACCTCAAGTCTCTCAGATGTTAATGGCACCTTAAAAGTCTTAGTCATAGTGTTAACAGTCCTCTACCACTGTCCTTTGTCTCTATTTAATGCCAGGAAAACTGTCTGAGGCCTGCTGCTCAGAACGGAAATTTAAACAATGTTCATCGAGATTAATAACATAATACATAATGTTGTCTTCTGTTTGTTTAGTTTTCGATGCGTTCGAGAAGATTGCAGAGATGACCATAGAGGACAGCATAAAGCACGAGTTGTCTGGCGACTTCGAGAGGCTGATGCTGGCTGTTGGTAAGAAACACACTGAACGTACCTCTTTATGGCGGAATGGGAGGGTGTCAAGGTGTCAAATTAACACACATGGCTCTCTTCTTGGTTTTTCTCACAGTGCAGGGCATAAGGAGTGTTCCCATGTTCTTTGCCAAGCGCCTTTACAAGTCAATGAAGGTAATAAAAGTTAGAAAATAGATAGATATGCCTTAGCAACACATTCATTAAGACATGTTCAGGACTACTTATAGTTGCCTTAGTAATCTTTAACACTTGTCCTCTCCTTCATTTCCAGGGTCTCGGTACAACTGACAACACCTTGATCAGGATCATGATCGCTCGCTCTGAAATAGACATGCTGGACATTCGAGAGTGTTTCCGTTTATTATATGAGAAGTCACTTTATAACATGATCAAGGTTGGTTAAACACTAATACGATTTTTAAATTACATAGCATCAGAAGATGGTACACCTATAACCTGATTCTGTTTGTGCTCAAACCTGTCAGGATGACACATCAGGGGATTACAAAAGGACTCTGCTTAATCTGTGTGGAGGAGATGATGAGTAAGTATGGCTGCAAGCAACAGCAGCAACCAGAGGGGGGCGATAGAGCACTACTTTTCAGAAGTTATTGTTTTCTGAGGGGAGTATAACTATTATTGACTTATGGGAGAAGATTTGTTGTCATTGCAACAGTGAATTACTTGGTGAAGTTGATGTCCAAAGATTGTCTGAAAGTAAAGCAGCAGTGTATTTAATAATAGATCCCTGTCTCCAGAGCAGTCTGTACCACTTGAAGTTTTGGCTTTGCTGACCGTGCTGTCTTGTGTCAAACTGATTACAGCTTAGCTGGAGAGTTCTTCCCTGAAGCTGCTCAGATAGCCTACAAGATGTGGGAAACAAGTTCCATGACCAAAGTTCAGGTTTGGGCCCAATCTGCTCCCACTTTAGATGTGTCATTGCATGTTTGGCTTGGCAGCGGCATGCATCCTAATCACCTGCTGGACCTGCAGTGACCTGCTTCTCGCAGTGCCACGAACTTGTGCTGATAACTCTGCCATGTCTACACACAGCGAAGGCTTTGTGTAACTGCGGATAGGATCAGAATGCTGCTCGCTCAGATACAAATCATTTTTGTTGTAATGCACTCCCCAAACCACCGTTTGCCTCTCTTTGTCCTTGGAGTGAATGTCAAAAAGATCTCAGCATTTTTGGTCAACAAAGGCTTGTCTCACTAACGCTCTATACAACTCAGTTATTTTCAGCCTGCCCACCTTTTTCATTGTTGGTGGTTGCATGGCTTCTAACCTCAAGGGGGCGCACTCCCCCTCAACAAACCATTTTGCATTATGTTGTAGAGTTCTGCAGGTTTAGTGCTTTAATCTTGCAAATCTGATAATCCTATTTAATTTAATATGTATTTATCAAGTGAAACTGTCCATATTATGTGTGTGTGTGTAATTATTGAATCTCACACTTCTCATCGTGTCATCCCACTACCTTAGCTGAGGCCATCAATCCGCCCTGCGTCCAGTTTCGACCCTGCTGCTGATGCACAAGCGCTGAGGAAGGCTATGAAGGGATTTGGTATGCAATCTTAAAAAGATAATTTACACTGCTACAATAAAAAAAAAAAAAAAAAAGGTTTTACGAATGTTGCTGCCTCTTACTGTCTACACAGGAACGGACGAAGATGCAATAATTGACATTGTTGCACAGAGAAGCAACGCTCAGAGGCAAGAGATCAGACAGGCCTTCAAATCCCAACTAGGAAGGGTGAGAGAACCTCAACAAAAATAAATGACGTCTCAAGCTGGATCATATGTCTTCTAAACTCTAACACTGGATATGTTAACCTTGACATCTCATTGTTTTTTTGCTTCAAGCTGTTTCCTGTAACTCAGCGTGTTTGATCTGTCCTCAGGATCTGATGAAGGACCTGAAGTCTGAGCTGTCCAAAAACTTGGAGAGGCTGATCATTGGGCTCATGTTGACCCCTGCAGAGTTTGATGCCAAAATGATGAGGAAGGCAATGGAGGTACAGCTGATCCAAATCACCTAATTCCTTTTTTTGTTGACGTTATTGATTTACAGTACATGTGTAGTAAAGAGAGAAGCTCATGGGTGGAATTTACCCCGTTTATTATTATTATCCAAGTCTGTGATGGTTGATGTCAGGCCCAGAGAGGTATAGCTGGTGCTTGAATGTCGTGACAATTACGCTGAATGTATTTGGAAGTCAAATCATTTTTTGCATTTTAGGTATTTATATCTTATCTAACACCAACTGAATTGCCCTGTGTAGAAACCTGACTCATCCTTTATTCTGAACATACGGGAAGTGAGATCAAAATAGTGTTTTACTATTGTATGTCCCTATTATGTACATTTACATGCAGTGGAAATTTATAAATTGCTTATTTGAATGCATACAGTCAAAATACGAAACAACACAAAGACAAAATAAATATTACATGTTTGCTGCATTTCTATGGCTTGAATGGTCACACGCACTGAATTGTCCAATGTGCTATTTAGGCTTAAAAAGGTCAACTGTGAATCAACCTATTTTATCAGGGAGGAGGTGACCAGGAAGTTCTGTCATTAAAATACAAATTCAGATTATATAAATTGGAACAAACAGGGCCAGCTCTAGCTCTTTTGGTGCCCTAGGCGAAATTCAAATTTGGGCCCCCTCCTATGGCGGCGCCGCCACTCTAGGTTTAGGGTTTCTTTATATATTTTGTTCATTAGTTACCTCAATGCAGAAAAATGAGGAACAAAAATAGCAAAATATGGATTTTGTCAGTAGCAATGAGGAGGCACGGTTCACACATACTCGCTTGCTAGCTGTCTTGTGTGGTTGTTGTTCATGTGGTTTGTTTGTTTGGTTGTTGCATTTGTTAAACCCCCCTGCCTTTCTGTGCTTTAAACTCTTTTTTATCAGGGGGCTGGAACAGACGAACACTCTCTGATCGAGATCCTGGTCACCAGGAGCAATGAAGAAATACTCGCCATGAACGCTGCTTATCAGGATGGTGAGTTTGATACCAAAAAAAATTAAAAATCTCTTTCTTGTTCTTGAAACCTTTGACATGCAAACCATTTACATCACAGCCTATAAGAAGTCTATGGAGGAAGCCATTCACTCAGAAACATCAGGCCACTTCAGCCGCATCCTCGTTTCTCTCGTGCAGGTAACGTCCTCATCACCATGAGAACTTTGTCTGTGTTTTGTTTCCACGCCCACTCACTGGTTGCAGTCAGTCTGCTGACTGTGGCAGAGAGCAAAAAAAAAATACCCATTTAATCACACACAGTTTTCCTTCATAAGCTCTTATGTTACATATTAAAAAAAAACTATTTAAAATAAATAAAATTAAATAAATGTGATAGTTAAGTTGAGCATTTAACCGTCTTTACTCTGTCCAGGGTGCAAGAGAGGAGGGCCCTGCAGATGAGGAAAGAGCTAATGCAGATGCTCAGGTGATTTAGTGTGTGACATTTCCCTGTAACATTTCATTGTGTTAAAAAAATGAAATTGAAGAATGGGTTTGAATATTTGTTCCTCCTGAACTTATCAGGAACTTGCTGACGCATGCAATGCCGACTCTGACGACATGGAGATGAAGTTCATGAGCATTCTGTGCACCAGAAGCTTCCCCCATCTGAGGAAAGGTAAAGGTCAAAGGTCAAGAAGACAGATAGATCATAGTGATCAATGAATTACAAATTTAAATGTGTGTGTTTCTCTATCCAGCTCATGATCACTCTCCTTGCTATTCACAGTATTCCAGGAGTTTGTCAGATGTTCCAACAAGGACATTGAACAGATCATCAAGAAGGAGATGTCAGGAGATGTCAAAAATGCCTTTTATGGGATAGGTAACAACTGTCTTTGACCTTATTTAACTCACAGTGTATACTGCTGACACAACACCTGTTCTGTGACTCCTCCTCAGCCCTTGCTTGCTCTCTCTTTGCTTCACAGTTCGCAGTGTGAAGAACCAGCCCTTTTATTTTGCAGACCGTCTGTACAAAGCCATGAAGGTATTTATTCATAATGATTTAGGTCTGCAGCACGTCATCCGGGCCTCGGATGGCAGATAGTGATAAGGGCATATGTGTTGATGCATGTAATATATTTAGGTATTTTTATGTGTATTTTCTTGGTATTAATGCTGCTGCATGCTCTCAGACAGCAGCAGCTACTGTAACTAAATCAGAATAAACAAAGTATTTGTTGGTGTCCGCCACAGGGCATCGGTACGGACGACAGAGCGCTGATCCGCATCATGGTGTCCCGCAGCGAGGTCGACCTTTTCAACATTCGCAAAGAGTTCAAGGAGACGCACGACGTCTCCCTCCACGAATTCATCCAGGTAGAAACGATGATCGTAAGTCTGAGCCTTTGTCAACTAACACTCCTGGATGGGTTGCTGTGTCCTCATCTCATCTGTGTGACTTTGTGGAGTTTTTGTCTCTTGGCCTTTGTCCCGCTCTGTGTGTGTGTTTTGCACATCCTTCTTCTGCTGCTGTGGTGGGGCGAGGGGGGGGGGGGAGCGGTAATCTATAGCTTCCTGCGGTGGACTATTCAGGAATTTCCCCTTGCATGCTTAACTTCTCTCTATATCCGCTGTGTGATTGGCTGACAGCCGCAGAGACAGGAAGTACCCAGAAGCAGTTCTATAATAATTTACAGATGAAATCACCGTGACACCAATACAAACAAGCAAGTACTGCAGGGTGCCCTGGATTGGCTTGACCCAAAAATATTACCAGATTATGCAACAGCAAGGATTGCTATATATTGTTTATTCTGAAGTGTGTACTAGTGAAAAATTACAATCTTTTGTTCATGAATTTTTTAGAGTTGTGTAGTTCTGTTTATATTTTTAGGTGGGTCAATTTCAGTTGCACAGGAGATTTTGATTAATTGCCAAATACTATGTCTTTGTATTTATTTGATAAATTCGAAATTTTAACCAATTTACAGAAAAAAATTGTGTCACTGACATCCCAGATTAACCAGGTACATTTAAAAAATATTCAAAAGAATAGTTTTTGACATTAGACATTCTGTTTCCAAGTTTCCAGTCTTTGTGCTAAGCTAAGCTAACCGGCTGCTGACTAGAAAAGGCCCTTTTGACTTGTCGTTGCAGGATAAACACAGGTGTAATTAATAAGTAAGGGATAATGTACAGCCAGGCTTTAGGGCTTGCATTGTTCTGAAGCGGTTTATTTCACAACAATGACCTGCTAGCTGTACATTATCCCGCTTATTACACGGCTACTTACTTAAGAAATCAATAACTTGACACAAAAATGGTCCGCCAGAGTCCAACATCAGAACTGCGCCCATAGCAACGGTCTGTTATACATAGCGACAGTCTGCTATAAAGAAATAACAGACCATGGAACGCCGTGATTGACCAATCAGAATCGAGCATTCACCAAAGCCATGTAATAACATTAATTATGGCCCTGTTCCATTTAGGTATGTACTGGTATTGGGATGTCTGTGACACACTAAATAAAACTGGACCAACATTAATTTTATCAATCACCTGTGTTCACCCTGCTATGATATGTCAAAATGGCTGCTGTGAAAAGGACATATCTCCTCATCTAACTTTTGGAAAGAAATCAAATGACTATAGTTCCCACAATGAGAAACAAGTCCTTTAAAAAGATTTAGTCTTTATATTTGTGATGATGATTACAAAGATAGAAATCTGCATCTCTGCGTGTCAGCTGATCTAAAGGGTAATTCCACTTGATTTTAGCTGATTTGGTGACTCGTGGCTTGAGAGTTCTGCTTGTCCCCGTGACTCACATTCATTCAACATTAATGAAACAGTGTTTTGCTGTTGTGTGAGTGAGAAGAATAAACCCTGCTTCCTAGTTTCATCTCTGTGATGACCTAATGTCAGCAGACAAAAAAACAGTATTTTCCATAATTCAAGCTCCTTTGTGTGTGTTCTACGTCATTGTCCAGGGTGATACCTCGGGAGACTACCGTAAAACCCTGCTGCTGCTCTGTGGAGGAGAAGATTAAACTCGTCAGGACTCCGTTCACAGACTTCAATGAAAAACCACAAGACAAGCCTGATCACTGGGTGAAACTGCGGTGGTTAACGTCAATATCTGTTGTCAGTGTCCCTAAACTGCTGCCACTCCTCAGCCAAACCAAGTGACCTATGACCTCCCAGCCTTCCAAGCTAGTTTCTTGCTCTCATTTTGTCCTGTATGTCAGGGTGATGTCTTTCTTTTTTTTTACAGTCATAATATGTTACATGAAGATGTTCACGATGTCGGTGTAGAAAGGTGCTTCACATGTACAGCATATTGGAAATTAGCAAGTCGAACAGTGCCTTCCGATTGCAGTCCGTCCAATGATTACTGTGATTTTAAGGTATCATATAGAATAAAATGATTTAAAACTATATATGTTTTCTCTTTCTTGTTCTTCTTCTTGGAAAACATTTTAGTTAATATGAAATTTAAATCATGCTAGCTCACATTTCGCTGTGCCTTTATTTTTTTTTATTTTTGTTTTTTACAGTATGTGTTCTGGGTGGGGTGCCCTGGTTTGTGTTTGGCAGGGCAGTTCAATGATTAACTGTGTTGATACTGGCAATAGCAATGGGCTGAACTAGAATATAGCACATCAGGAAACTCCCGCTCCAATTCAACGCCTCTTCTGCTTAACAAACTCAAAAACAGCCATGAGTTATTGTTGTTCATGAAGGTTAAATGTGTGCAAATAAAGGGTGATATTTACAGAATAATAACAATTCATTCAAACTAATATTTTGATTATTGGACAGCAGCTAATGTTGTTGGCCCAAATCTAAACTAATCAGGCTCTTATTAGTCCTTTCAACCTCTCTGCGTCTTTACATTCAAACACCTACCTGACTACCTACCATGACTGAACAGTTATCTATACCCCTACAACCCTTATAGCGTCTTTGAGATCACTAAAAAGCGCTATATAAATCTAATATATTATTATTATTATTACAAATTTAAATGAGCAATGTCGTTTACACTTAACCGTATTAACATGTCACTTAACACTTCATTTCATGTGTCTCAGTTGGACGTGTATGAGTGTTAATGCAGGAGAAAAGTACAAGACAGCTGCCTCTGTTCTTGTCAGTGTCTCAGTTCACTGCGTATGTGTGAGTGCAGCTGTTGTCGGGCCATCTTTGAGTTAAAAGAGGAAAGAAGAAAAAAAAAGACGTATGTGGCGAGGAAATCCCCTGCAGCACGCCAAAATCCAAGGCAAAAAATAAAGTCTGCAGCAGTCAGTCACACTCTGGTTTTAATGGCACACACACCCAACCTGAAATTGCTCCATTTGATGATAATTATGAGAGATTTACTTCAATAGCACATTGTTAAAAATGCAACCAATGTCAAAACAGCCTATTTTGAATTTCCCTTTTGACAGCTGGGGGAAGTTTGTGCTGTGGTGTTGTTCGCAGCATGAATTAAATAGATTGAAGTCATCTCAAAGCTGCAGAGAGAGTTATGGGTGTTGCTTTAGCTTTTGACTTTTTTGTCTGCATGATTATATAGTGGCATCATGATGTGATCGTGCAAACAAGCCATGCACTGTACTGTACTGTATACACAAGTTAGTATACTGTATATAAGAGGTCATCTATACATTTCTCATGAATGCTTCTCTCTTCGTGTCATGTGTGGTATTTTTGCATGCATTAATGTGTGTACGTGCTGCCAGCTACTGTACTGTACAAGACTAACTAAATGCATTCAGGTTTTTTTTGTTCATGTGTTGTGTTACTCAGTAAAGGCAGGCCACACAGTTGGACAAACAGGCTGTGTTCAGGCTCAGCGTACAGTATCAGGCCATTTTATGGGAATTCCCCAAGTCTCACAGTGAAATTGCTTCCCCCCCTATTCACCAGTTTCCTTAAAAAAGTGCCTCTCTCCGACAAGCTGAATGTGTGGGTGAGTTGTTGTGTATTTGTTTTAACATTTGAGGTGTATAGTAACGGAGCATACTAGATTTATTATCATTATTTGTGGCAGTGTCTTGTTTTCTTAAATTATTATTCGGGGCAGGTTGAATTTTAGTTTTGTTGTCACTGAAACGAGTGTTGTTGTTCTGTGTTTGGAACATTACATGGGAGGTAACAGCATGAAAAGATTGATTTCTGCCCTATATGATGCCATAAGCTCTGTAATTGTGTGGTATTTTCTGTCTTAGTGGGTACTTGCTTGCCTTAGCAAACACCCTGCTGCTAAATATGATTTTGTAATTCTTTACAACATGAATATATATTGCTAAATCCATGTAAAGAACAGTATAACATGATTTTTTAGCTTAAAAATAAATTGTATTCTTCTTCTATCATTAATATTATTTATACATGAGCTTGAGGGAAAAGTACTTGGCAATCTGTCTCACTGGTTTCTTGGTCGTAGTTTCGATTTTCAGTAAAAAAAAAGTGATATGAAGAGCCTGTCAGAGTTAACATTGAAGCTTATCTGTTGCCAGTCTGTGCACATGTTGTCCACATTTTTGGCATAGTGATAGAGAATCTTCAGTGAGGACGACCCTGGTTTAAGGCCTCGGGAGGACAGCTGGAGTCATCAGTCGGCTAACAAAAGGACATTTTGTATTAAGCAGCACAGAGTTAATGACTATCAGCTGCTAGGAGATGGGAGACTGGACTGTCCTTGTGTCTCAGCAGGGTGGGGTGCATGCTCTGTACTTGTGACACTGTAGGCTTCAATCTGATGATTAACCCTTCCCACATGTCATCTGCTCACTCTCCTGTCTTAGTGCAATAAGGAAAATGCTTTGAAATATTTTGGAAAATTTAGGTGGGAGGAAAAAACAAAGTTTGTTGCCTCGGAGTATTCAAAGATGGGTGACATTTCCTGTATCCTCTGGCTTTTGTTTTAGTGCTGGCAGGCTCAGAGTCACTAGCCTGTCTATATATGGGAACATTTTGTACCTATAAACAAGGACAATGTGTTTGGTGGTCTAATAACTCTCTTTGGAAACACATTCACACGTTTTAACAGTGTTTTCTGGTCTGCTGGTCCACATACTATATGGTCGAAAATGTTATTGTTTGTCGTTTTTGTGGTTTTATTGAAGCACATGACTCTTCAATTGAATGTAAAGCAGTTTAAGCGGCTTTTTTATGTATGAAAAGGATTTTCAAATATGGTTTATTGTTATTAAAGCACACACACATTACATTACGGGCTGTCTACCCACACTCTTGTTTTCTCACTAATTTACTTTCTTTATAGTTTGGTTCTCATTCATTTATCAGAGTGGTTAAGTCAAGAAGAGAAATGAGTAGTATAGTGAAATCCTATTTTAAATTCTTAATCATGGAAAGTACTATTTTTATATAACCTATTAGTAAACTGGTTTCTCTATTACAGTATAGGTTAAACATGTACGTCAATATAACTTGTGTACGCCATCAATGTGCATTTTTTTTTTCCTTACAGGAAGTAATAATGGTTGCCACATAAAGAGGAAAAACAAGGGTGTGATTCTGATTAGTTTAGATTTATTTATCAGAAATCGTGTCATGTTACATGGTTTGCAAACTGGGTGTTTCCTGTGTTAACACAGCATGCTTCCTGATAAGACCTCCAACTTGGCTGATGCTCTGAAATCTAAAACCATTATGGAGGGTTTGTCTTAATTGTTGTTGTGGACAAGCACAACTTACTTGTGATTCATATCACACTTTTTGGTAGTTAAATTAATAATTTTGACCCATTACAGAGCTGTAGAAACGTACAATACTCAGTTGGGACTACCACCCCTGTGTGGTTCAGACTAATTGTGTGTCACAAGATGAATTGCATCAGAAGTAGTTTGTGCTTCCAGTTAACTGAAGAATGATCTATGTAACTCCCTGAGGAGGAAATATGACCGCAGATCACCTGTTTGTTTATTCCCACAAGATGTCACTATTGCTCTAAATCAGTCATGTTGGTCAATCAGGTGCTCCTCAACAAACACCTCTTAACCTGTGACTGACATCATATTTAAATCATATTGCATTTGGCTTCAAGACCAGGAAAACATGACATTTAATCTTCATCATGGTATTATTTAATGTATCACGGTCAGAGCTGAAAGGATTGATTCATTCGTAAATTAGTCGATTGACAGAAAACTAAGTAGTAGGGCTGTCAAAGTTAACACGATAATAACACGTTAACTGAAATTCGTTTTAACACAACTAATTTCTTTAACACATTAACGCAACATGGGATTTTTAGGTTGTAGCAGGTTCAGTTTTAAAGCTAGAAGGGTTCCTTGACCTCTGACCTCAAGATATGTGAATGAAAACGGGTTCTATGGGTACCCACGAGTCTCCCCTTTACAGACATGCCCACTTTATGATAATCACATGCAGTTTGGGGCAAGTCATAGTCAAGTCAGCACACTGACACACTGACAGCTGTTGTTGCCTGTTGGACTTGAGTTTGCCATGTTATGATTTAAGCATATTTTTATGCTAAATGCAGTACCTGTGAGGGTTTCTGGACAATATTTGTCATTGTTTTGTGTTGTTAATTGATTTCCAATAATAAATATACTGTATACATACCTTTGCATAAAGCTAGCACATTCGCCCACTCCTACGTTGATAAGAGTATTAAATACTTGTGCAATTAATTTGTGATTTATTGCAATTAACTATCAACAATCATGCGATTAATCTTGACCAACTTAATTCGTAATTTTGATAATTTGTTTGTGTCATTTAATGCTCAAATATCAACATTTAGTGTATTGCTGTGTAGGCCTATAGTGTATTACTTCTGTGACTGAGGGTCTTTAGGTTTTGGACTGTTTGTTGGACAAAGCAATCACTTTGAAAACGTCAACTTGAGCTTCATGGAATTTTTTAAAAAATATTTTATAGACTGAACAATTAATTGATAAAGAAAAATAATCGTCAAACTAATCAATAATAAAAATAATCATTTATTGCCCTAATCACAATATGAACATTATATATATATATATATATATGACATTAGCTTTCATACCAAATATTTCTTGTTAACCTACAGTGTGGGTTTTAAAAGATCAATGTATCTTGAACAAGGCCTTATGTATTGCCCTCCTATAGTTCAGAGGAAATGAGTGATGCAATCACAGAAAGCCCCACCAGCCCCTTCTCTAAATTTATCAATGAAGACAAAAGTCATTCTGTGAACATGGTCGGGTTTGTCCCATGAGGACTATGTTGGGTGAGTTTCAAGAGGTAAAAAAAGAAGAATAAGAAGTTTTTAAAATTAAAATTATTAGATAAAAAAAGAGTGATTTTGATGATCAGTTTTACTCACCCATAGTGTCATAGATAGATAGATAGATAGATAGATAGATAGATAGATAGATAGTAACTTTATTGATCCCGAGGGAAATTCAAGTTTCCAGCATCACAGTTCCATAGTGCAAAACATGTTAGTAAAAAGGCAGTAAAAAAGTTAGTAGTGCAAAGTACAAAGTACAAAAAAATATACCAGATATAAAAATACAAGGAGAGGAAGAAAACTGTTAAAACTGAATATAGTGCAGGGTAACAGCTGTGATACACAACTATTAAAAAAGTGCAGAAGAGACTGTTAAAAATGAGTATAGTGCAGGGTAACTCCAGTAGCTTAGTCTAAAGTGCACTGTGTATGAGCCATTCTTGCACAAACATGAATATTCATGTACATATTTAACCGTCCATGTGTCATTCTGATAAAAATCTCTACCATGAAATATGAATTAGTTAAGCATTTTGGCTCCAGTGTTTACATTGTAAACACTGTACAACACCTCTCTAGGGAGGGGGGGACAAAGGAGGACGGTCTGCAGGACAGATAACAGTCTCTTCTGCACTATATTCACTTTTTGAATAGTCGTGTATCATAGCTGTTACCCTGCACTATACTCACTTTTAACAGTCTCTTCTGCACTATATTCACTTTTTTAATAGTCGTGTATCACTGCTGTTACCCTGCACTATATTCAGTTTTAACAGTTTTCTTCTTCATCTCCTTGTATTTTTATATCTGGTATATTCTTTTGTACTTTGTACTACTAACTTTTTTTACTGCCTTTTTACTAACATGTTTTGCACTATGGAACTGTGACGCTGGAAACTTGAATTTCCCTCGGGATCAATAAAGTTATTATCTATCTATCCATCTATCTATATTTAAAAGTCCTTTCATGTGTCATTCTGATAAAAATCTCTACCATTAAAATATGAATTTGTGAAGCATTTTTGGCTCCAGTGTTTACATTACAGTCAGTAAATATACAAGATATAAAAAATACAAGGAGATGAACAAAAATTTTTAAAACTGAATATAGTGCAGGGTAACAGCTGTGATACACGACTATTAAAAAAGTGCAGAAGAGACTGTTAAAAGTGAATATAGTGCAGAAGAGACTGTTAAAAATGAGTATAGTGCAGGGTAACTGCAGTAGCTTAGTCTAAAGTGCACTGTATATGAGCCATTCTTGCACAAACATGAATATTCATGTACACATTTAAAATGTGTCAATCTGATAAACTCTCTACCATTAAAATATGAATTAGTGAAGCATTATTGCTCCAGTGTTTACATTACAGTCAGTGGCCTCCTGTTGGTTCCCCACACTGACAGAGGCAGCTGCTCTCTGATTGGTCCTCCGGGCTGTCAATCAAACCCGCTGTTTACATCAAACGAGGTGGAAATTCCCGGGTTACAGCACAGAGACCAGTAGACCACTTCCGCAATAGATGTCTGGCAGAGAGAGACGACGAGAGGCCACTGCGAGCTGAGAAAGGTACCCAGACAAAAAGACACCTCTTTGTTCTTTTGTCTGTCGTTTAAACTCCAGCTTTCCCACTGACTTACTGCGTCGATAAAAGTCTCTGTAGTGGGGTTAAAGACAAGAAGAAGCTAAGCAGGCTTCCTGTCCCGTCGTCTTAGTGATAGTGGTTGCTAGCCACGAGCTAACGAGGATGTTGCTAGTAGCAGCGCTTTGCATGACAACAGCGAAAACTAATATTAGCCTTCTGCAGCCAATCAAGGTAGCTATCATTTGATAGATTGGGCTGTATTTGACTCTCGGCTATTTGGGTGAGATGTTTGTTAGCAGGATTCACGTAACATTTTAGTGTTTTTTACTCTGCTTTTGTGTCCCTTTTCCTCCTAGGATATGAAGGTTGTAGTTGTCATGTTTTAGCCATCACAACCACATTGCTGCCATATGTTTCTCTCTGGCAGGGCAGCAGTGTGGTGATGTTGTTGCTACTTTTGTCCTCTCAAAGCTGTCTTTATTTTCTTTACCGAGCTTAACTGATAGTTGACACTCAATAATAATAAATTATAAATTGAGAAAAGGTGTTTAAAAGGTTTTTTTCTAGCTAGGTAACTCCCTGTAATGTAACATGTCTGAGTGGGTGGTATTTTATTTAATCTGCCATTAAGAATGAAACAGAAACACCATTTCTGAGTGGTTGTAATGTTAATCAAGACTCCTGCCATATGTTTCTCTCTGGCAGTGTAGTGATGTTGCTACTTTTGTCCTTTCAAAGCTGTCTTTATTTTCTTTACTTTACCTGGTAGTTAACACTAGTGTGCTGCTAAAAATTATAAATTGAGAAAAAGGTTTTTCTAGCTAGGTAACTCCCAGTAAGGTTACATATACAGTACCATGTCTGAGTGGGTGGTATTTTATTTAATCTACCATCAAGAAAGTAACAGACACACCATTTCTGAGTGGGTGTAATGTTGCTACAGTATAAATTGTGGATTCAAGGGAGTTTCTTGTGTAAGCACTATGAGAACCAAGAGGTAAACTTTTTGTCTCATCCTGGATTATGAACGTTGTAGTTGTCATATTTTAGCCATCATTGCTGCCATTTGTTTCACTCTGGCAGGGAAGCTTTGTGGTGATGTTGTTGCTACTTTTGTCCTCTCAAAGCTGTCTTTTATTTTCTTTACCTGATAGTTAACACTAGTGTGCTGCTATAAATTATAAATTGAGAAAAAAGGTTTTTGTTTATTTGTTTTTTTTGCACAATTTAAGACTATACAACATAACAAAACAATAATGAATAATATACAGCGCAGGAAGAGGCAAAAATCCCACTGGGCGTATCTGAAGCCTCCACCTTGAGAGACAAGATTAATAGAAAGAGATAATATGACTACGTAATAGTGATAACAAACAATTAGGACAAGATATATATATATATATATATATATATATATATATATATAATAACAACAATGACAATACAGTAAATATATCAAAAAAGACAAGTGTGTGTTTTCTAGCTAGGTAACTCCCAGTAAGGTTACATATACAGTAGCATGTCTGAGTGGGTGGTATTTATTTAATCTGCCATCAAGAAAGTAACAGAAACACCATTTTCTGAGTGGTGGTAATGTTACTACAGTATAAATTGTGGGTTCAAGGGGGTTTCTAGTGTAAGCACTATGAGAAATCAAGAGGTAATGTTTAACTTGCATATTTTAGCCATCATTCCTGCCATATGTTTCAGTCATGCAGGGTAGTATTGTGGTGATGTTGTTGCTACTTTTGTCCTCTCAAAGCTGTCTTTATTTTCTTTACCTGATAGTTAACACTAGTGTTGCTATAAATTATAACAGAAACACCATTTCTGAGTGGTTGTAATGTTGATACAGTATAAGTTGTGGTTCAAGGGGGTTTCTAGTGTAAGCACTATGAAAACCAAGAGGTAAACTTGTTTGTCTCATCCTGGATTATTATCTCCATCATCTGTTCAACATGTTGCCTACCTCTCCATATACTTTCAAAATTGCCTCTATGACACCTTTCAATTTAGGATTCAAAGTTGCTTCTCTTATTACAAAGAGGGGGGGACCACAAGTCCTCAGTCCTCTGTGTAAAAAGCTTTACTATCAGCACTTTTTGTTTTCTATAAAGGTCAGCTACATCTGCATTTTTAAAAAATGTTGTTCTTTTTATCTTCCGCCGAGTATTTCCCCGGTACATTTATGTTTTTTAATTAAGCCGAAGATAACAGTTTGTCTCTTGTTTTTTCCACAGTTCAGAGGACCATGTCTAGGAAGTGAGCAACGGCGATGGAAGGGAAAGGCCCGTACCGCATCTATGATCCAGGTGGGAGTGAGGTCAAGGCCAGGGATGAGGCCGGAGGGGGAAGCAGCTATCGACAGCTACTGGAGGAGAACAGCATACTGAGGGAGCGGATGAAGGGACTTAAGAGCTTAGGTAGGTTCCTAAAGACAGCATGGTTACCTCAAAGTTGTGGATGGAGAGGGCTAATGCCAGCTGCTCTTTGGCATTACACATCTGTTTTGTGACTCAACACCAGGATTTTATTTTTCCAGATTGGTGTATATATGTAAAAGGGCATTCATTTCTTTATTATAGTTTGTAAAATCTATAACAGAATTGCATTTTGTAGCAGCACTAAATTCATCATTTGATTTTAACTTAATGCACCCACAAAGGCATAATAGGATGTCTTCCATAACAGATTACATGACTGAATTTCCAGTCAAAATATACAAATGCATGGGGGCAGTTCCCTGTCATGCAGCAAATGAGGTGGAATGTAGTAAAACCTGATGATCTTCTTCGGTAGTGCGTTGAAAAGGTTGCATGCGATGTGGATGGCCTGATTGCTCCTTTTGTGACTCACCAAAGGAGTGCTACTTGCACGTATATTCTCACTGAGCTTCTATCATATCATATTTGACGACTGCTTGTGCTGATAGATCTAGTCTTGGCAGTGTTTGTTGAAAAAATGCAAGATAGATCAAGTGAAATTCAAGTGAAGTGCTGCTGGACAAGAGACAAGATCTCTCTTAAACTCACAGGTGATTTGCTGGAAGAGTCTCAATCGGAGGCATCAAGGCTTCGACAGCGAGTGGAGGAACTTGTGAGAGACAACGAGGCCCTCAAGTCCTGCAGCTTTGCCGCCAGTCTGTGTATGGGAGGACCCATTCAGACTGAGACACAAAGTAGGTCTCGCATACTTGGATTATTACTCTGGACGGTGTTGTAATCATACGGCATGCTGTTCTTCTTTGTGGAAACTTGCATTAACTTTGGTTTTATATGCCATATTTCAGGTAAACCCTGTTTACACCCCACTGCAGAGCAGAAAGAGGAACAAACAAGCTGTTTAGGGAGGACCCTTCAGCCTGAGAAGCCCACTGTAAGTCATTTGTACTGAGTGAGAGCTTTTGGTGCTGGCAGAAACAACTTTGTGACAATTGTGGAATTGTAAATAACACCAGATACAGACGTTATAAGGATCTAGACTATGACATCTGGCAGCTCTCAACTGCAGGATGTTTACTTTATTTTTTCAAGTTTATTGATGCATTTACAGTCCCTACGTGTATTATGGTGCTATTTACTTTTTGGTCTTTCCAGGAGGAGTTTGAGGTTGTGAATGTAGATGCGAAGACTTCAGATGCCTTGACTGTAAGTACCAGACTTTTTTGTGACACAAATTATGATGAACAGAAACTCCAATTTTTGTAGTTCCAAAGAATATTTAATTTTACCAAACTATTTAATATGTTTAGGATATCACAATGCTCCTGGTGCTAACTCCCAAAAGTAATTATTTTGTGTAATATATTTAGGCTAAATTCAACCTTTCCTCTTTATAGCCATTTCCTCAATATTAGGAACATGTCTTTGGTGCGGTGACTCACCAACAAACTCAATACTGGTTGCTCCAGCCTGAATCAGCCAGGGGAAAGTCCAGGATTATTACTGACTAGAATTACACAGCTGATTCATTCACACACTACATCCTTGGGAATGTGTTAATAGGACACTATGCCAGAATATTTCAGGCACACATGTTATCAAAACTAATGTTGTTTTTTTTACTACCCTGTCATATTGTAAAATTCTCTAACCTACTTTGGCACAGTTTCACACCCGAAGAGAATATTTTTGGTAAAAAGTGTTACCACAGGCAACTATTTTCTCTTTGGACTAAATTTAGATCCAACTGGACAAACGGGTTTGAGTTTTCAGTTATATCAGCTCCTGCTCGTCATAGAAATAGTAGCACGATGACTCTTACAGTATGCTGATCTTTAAGTCTGGCGATGGTTGAAATACTGTACATACGTAATTGTTAGCTCGCATACTGAGTCAGCTTGAGAGGGAGGACTGGCTGACTGTTTTACCTGTGTGTGTACATTCAGGCTGGGTCAGTGGCAGGAGTAATCCCCGTCCTGCCTCAGGAGAACATCGAGCTAACCAGCCAGCTGAAGAGACTAGAGAGCTCCTTCAGCATATTCGCAGAGGAGTCCAACCCGAACCAGCTGTTGGCTCACCTTGGTCGCATGGCTGTGGAGTTTCACCATCTCTCCTCTAAGGTCCAAAAGAATGAACAGAGGACTTCCCTCCTACAGGTATGCGACACGATGACAGTATGAGAGAAGTAAAAAAACTACAAAAGCAACCATCACTCATTAGATTTAAGCTTGTTCTCCAACATGGCATTACAGGCATTTAAGAGTTTATTTCAGTTAGCATCATGCAGTGGGAGCAAACATGTATGTAGAATGATTTATCATGATGTCACAGGAAATACTTTTCCATACGTTAACATCATTATTTGAAACTTTTGCCACGTTGAATATGCATATCCGACATTGTAACGTTATACTGTATATATGACAGAAAATAAGGAAAAGCATAATAGGTCCCCTTTAATGTTAAAATATTAATGTATTTACTGTAAACCATTCACAATAAATGTTGCACATTGACTTTAATGACATGCTGGATTCATAGATATGATAATATGATAATTTAAGGGATATATTTCATAGTAAAATGTTGTGCTTTAGGAAAGGAGTCTTTCGGTGGTAGATTTCAGTTGTAGAGTGTGGAAATAGGACAACGGTCTTTGTTTTTAATGTATAAAGTTATATTCCCTTCTGACAAATGTTGTTTCCCCTCTGCAACAGTAGTTGTGGTGTCTTATACAGTTGTCTGTGGGGGCTTGGCATTTTTCTGTGCATGACATTGACATAATCAACTACAACTACTACTACAGGCACACAACACAAGCTTTCCTTTTCTGAACATATTGTCATTTTAACTGTATTAACTGTATTGCTATAGCACATTTCAGAACAAAGTGTTTTGCAATAAAAGGCAGAGTAACAGTATAACATTAAAAAACATTTTCAATATAAATTTCAAGGCCTGTAAAACATATATTTTCAGATAAAGAGGAGGTTGCGTAGTACCAGTGGAAGTGCATTCACCACTTGGAACTTCTGGAACACATTACGGCCTAATTTTAATATACCAAAGTAAAGCAATAATTGCAGTGACTTGGTCTATATTTAATATATATATTACTATAATAATATTTTATATATTTTATATACATTTGTATTATTCTTTTTATTATTAACTACTAAATTCAATTAAAAAAAAAAAAAAATCTTTTCAAAACCTCACATAAATTAAAAAAAGTCAAGTTTTTCAGTTTGTGGACTGAAAATGTGAAATATAGGACTGAAGAATGAAGTATTTCCTCATGTATCTGCTCATACACATGTACAGTATTCCTTTATCATTTTCACTCAAAGTATTGTTTGAGTTGTACTATTGTGTTAAATGTAATTGCTTCTGGCTCTGTGTAAATTTTTTTTGATATTATACAGAATGATGCCATTTTAAATGATATGGGGTTTTGTGGTTTTCTAGACTCTCTGTGAGCAGCTCAGACAGGAGAACAATGAGCTTCGAAAGAAAATGGAAGAGGATCATCATATCAGGAATCAAGACTTGGAACATCTGAGGTAATGTTTTCCCCTTTCTTTCACATTTGACTGGGCTTTGTGTTGCTTCTGCTGGAGCACAAACCTTATTATCAGTAAGGTCAAATAGAACACATTGTGAGATCTGCAGTATATTTCCTACGTCCATTTTCATTCCTCTGATCTTTCTTTTTTTTTTTTAAACTGTGGGACAATTTTGTTTCTCATGACCTTTTGAATGTGAGAATAAGCCCCCCATTACTGTTTGAGTGACACAACATTGACATTGTCCTGGATGTTGACAGTTGACCATGCTTTCACTTTTGATGGGGGATTATTCCACTGCTCTCTGTTGGCGTCATTGCACCCGGCGGGTATCATAGGTTCTTCCCAAAGGACATCCTGAAGCTGTCTAAGGCTTCAACAAACTCTGGGAAGGGACCTTGCTCACAAACATTATCATTTTCATTTTCTCTCTGATTCAGACTGGAGAATCAGAAACTCAAGGAACTGGTCACGGGAGGAGCACCAGCAGCAGCAACAACAGCAGCATCTACAGCGCCATCTGACACCGAAGCTCCAGAGCCCAAAGAGGAGCCTGTGAAGGAGGAATCAGCTGCTGTCAGACCCAAGATGGAGGCCACCACACCGCAGAAGGTAGTTTAAATTAAATATTTTTTTTTACAACTTTGCCTCATATCAATAAATCTGTCACCTTTTACATACCAAATACATTTTTTATTTTAAACTTTTTTAGAAAAACATTAAAGGTTTTCTCAATTAATTTGTGACTCATAACTTCCCCACTTCTAAACTCTTAACATGTGGGGTGAGAGTAATGGAGGAATGTTGTGGATTAAGAAATGTTTTGTGTGCCCCCAGAGTGGAAAAGCCGCTGAGAAAACTCCAACTAAACCTTGTGATGTAGAGGTGTACGAAAAGAAGATCAAGCTTTTGGAGAAGCAGAGAAAGGATGTGAGTCTTTTTTTGCTCTTACTGCTCATCCTCTTTTGCCATAGGGGAAAGTCTGTGTATTTAGTTTCCTATATGTTCAGTGTCATTTGTTTCACTTTCTGGCGGTGCTTGCAGGTACTGGAGGTGAACAAGCAGTGGGACATTCAGTGGAACTCCATGAAGTCACAGTTTGAACAGAAGGTACAGTAATGACTTTACAGCTGTTGTGACGGGTGTGGGAAGACATCGCTGAGAGCTGCTGAAGGAGAATTAACACCTAATTCTCTCCGAATTCCTCTGAAAGACATTTTAATTTGTCATTTAAAGAGAAATTTTAAACAAATTTTATAAAATCACGCTATTTCAATCCAGTACACCAAATATGTTTGTCTCATTTTTTATCTGTTTAATTTCTAGGAAAATTGAAAGACCTCTTCCACATGCCAAGTTCTTTTTAGATTCAAAGCAAAGCACTTATAAAGTGTACAAGGATACATCTACATGTACAGTACAAAAAGAGCATGGAGTATTTATCCTGCATTTTCCATAAAACTGTCCACACTCAATATAAATATTGTATATCTGGACAGTTCTTTGGGATGAGATGGTCGCACCGTAAAGGACAGAGGGTGTCATATCACATAGATTGTAAAGCCCCGTGAGGCAAATTTGTGATTTTGGTCTATACAAATAAAATTGAATTGAAAAAAAAAATTCTTTATCTATTGACCTTGGTTCAAAATGAACTCTATTCAACACATTTTGCATTATGCCAGTGGAATAATAAATACATATTTTTTTCTTTACCATTTAAAGTTGCCTTTGAAACGACAGATGGCAGGCATTTTGCAATTCGGAAATATCTTTAAGGAACACAGGACGCTGACGTTTGTGTGCATCAGTTGGCAGTGAAGCAGCTGTACGTGTGTGTGTGTTCTATATGCTTGTCCAGTGGAAAGGTGCAATCTTGCAATAGCTCGCTATCTGAGCATACTTACCACAAGGCTTGTCACACCTCAGTGAGAATTCCCCTCACCTCTCTGGTACCCGCTGACTTCCTCATGCGGTGCAGTCAAGAGGGCAACAGAGACACACACACATGTACACACTCTCACACTCATACTCACACACCTACGCGTGTGCACACCCACAGTCATGAACAAACCTACATTCACACTTTGTTGAGACTGCGACGCCATGCAGCCTCGGGTTTACACCGCAGAACCCTAGATATATCCATTTGCGTCACTATGTTCGTTCATATTTTACACAAAAACAGAACTGTGTGTGCTTGCAAATGTGTCCCTGTTACTGTGGTTTAGTTTATAATTTCATAACGCACATTTTTTAGGTCGTATCCGAACGCATGCAACAGCTGATGTTTATCTTTACCAGAGAGATGTTGTCTCTGAATCCCATTTTTTTTTTTTGGTTTGTGTTTATGAGAATTGTATCTTATAACTGTGATTACCTTGTGAATACTGTCCTCAACTAAATGTTTTAAATTGTCAGATCACAGACCTGAGACAACGACTGGCTGAGTCCCAGAAAACTGTGCTTGAGCTGGAGGCAGAGCGAGAGCAGAGGCAGCGCGACTACGACAAGAAGCTGCTGCTGGCCAAGTCCAAGATAGAAAATGTACAGGTGAGAATGCAAGGACACAACGTCCAGGAGGAATTCGTCTAAAATTTCACAACCACTACACAGAAACAAGGGGGGGAAAAGGAAACCTTAAGAAAGGTGTTTTGGGTGTGTATATTTCAGGGGGAGAAGGAGTGTCTCAACACTGAGACCACTGAGCTGAAGCAGAAGATTCGCTACCTGCAAGATCAGCTGCTGCCCCTCAGCAAACAGAGGGAGTACCAGGAGAAGGAGATCCAACGCCTCAACAGGGTGAGTGCACTTCATCTCTCTCTCTCTCTTTCTGCATCTTTTCCACAGAGACATGTCCTTCAGTGTAATACTTATTTTGTCTTCCTCCAGGCTTTAGAGGAGGCCTTAAACCTGCACACCCCGTCATCCTCCCAACAGCAACAGCCACCTGGTCAGGGTAACTTTGCCGATGAGGCCAATAACCGGAAGAAACAGGAACTGCTCACTCAAATTGCTGTACTAAAGGAGCAGGTCAGACATGCAACAAAACATACACACACACACACAAGTACATAGTTTTATTGCAATTTTACACATATTTCCTCATCTGCATTTTAATTGTTGTTTTGTACTTCAGGTGAAGATCTTTGAAGAAGACTTCAGAAAAGAGAGGAGTGACAGGGAGCGAATGAATGAGGAAAAAGAGGACTTGAGGCGGCAAGTTGAGAGACTCCAGGGTCAGATTACTAATTTGACCAATCAGGTAAGCTGTGTTTTTGCAGTATGTTCTCCTGAATATGTAGCATGATTAGGAATGCTTTAGCTTTTATTTCTTGCATTGAACCTAGGGCTGTCAATGGATTCAAATATTGAATGGCATGATTGTCCATAGTTAATTTTTAATACATTTTTTATCTGTTCAAAATGTACCTTAAAGGGAGATTTGTCAAGTATTTAGCACGCTTATCAACATGGGAGTGGGCAAATATGCTCACTTTATGCAAATGTATATATATATTTATTATTGGAAATCAATTAATAACACAAAACAAAGATAAATATTGTCCAGAAACCCTCACAGGTACTGCAATAGGCTTAAAAAATATGCTCAAATCATAACATAGCAAACTAAAGCCCAACTGGCAGTCAGTGTGCTGACTTGACTATGACTTGCCCCAGACTGCATGTGATTATCATAAAGTGGGCATGTCTGTAAAGGGGAGACTCGTGGGTACCCATAGAACCCATTTTCATTCACATATTTTGAGGTTACAGGTCAAGGGACCCCTTTGAAAATGGCCATGACAGTTTTTCCTCGCCAAAATGTAGCGTTAGTCTGGAGCGTTATTTAGCCTCCTTCTCGACAAACTAGTATGACATGGTTGGTACCAAATTGATTCCTTGTGTTTTATATTTTCATATGATGCCAGTATCTTCACTCTAGCTTTAAAACTGAGCCCGCTACAACCCAAAAATTGCAAATTGCATTAAAGAATTGAAAATTGAAAACAAATGTGCATAAACACATTATCGCGTTAACTTTGAAAGCCTTAATTGAATCAAAATTATAACTGAATTGCTCTCTAATGTGTGATTTGTTTTTTTTTGTTGTTTTTTTTCATTGTGTGTTTGTGGTTCAGCTTCATCAGGCACAGAACGAGTGTCAGAGAGAACGTACGGAGAGATGTAAGCTGGAGAGACTGCAGATGCAGCATCACAAACAGGTACTGGATGCAGCTCAGGTCTGAGCCTGGTCGTGTTGCAGACATGTTGAACTCTAAAATGAAACGGTGCCCTCAGCCTGGATAGGTGATGTGTTTGGTCATTTTGGCCACGCTTTCATGTACATTTAATCAGGGCCAAGGCATTCACTGAAAGTTGCTCTACAAGCCTTTGGGATGCATCATGCAGTAGGTAAAACTTGCAGACTAGCGCCCCCTTGTGACAGAATGCAGTCACATAGATGTTGACTGTAATAAGTTCATACTGAACAAATGAATACTCCAAGACAAGAGCCTCACTCCAGCTAGGTTTGTTTGTCAGTGCATTCGGGATCAGCAAGTGGAGCGTTAACACTCCTCAGTGGGAGGCAGGAAGTTTGAAGGTCAGCAGTGGCCCACTGCGCTCGCTGAGAGTAGCAGCCGCGCACTGATTGGGGATCACGTGTGTACTTATGATCCCTCGTAGGGGCAGCAGCAGGAAAGACGTACCTCAGACCCCACGTCAGGCTCAGTGAACGGCCCGCTGAGCCCTCCCTACTGTGGTCCCTTTGTGCAGGTGGGACCGCAGGGCCTTGAGGGCTGGCCCGTACACTTCCCTCCCCGGATGCCCAATGCAGCAGGCGCCACAGCCGCAGCCGCCGCAGCACCGCCCCCTGTACGAGACTTCCAGCCTGTTACCCCGGTAAGGGTCCTCTAAGGCCCCTCTGTCTCTGTCTCTGGAGTGACTCTGAGGAAACGAGGCTCTTTTCTCTCTCAACTCTACTCCCCCTTATCTTTTTGGGGGGAACAAGCAGCTATAATTAGGTCTAACTGTAGCTCAACCTAGCCACGCTTACATTCAATAACCATTGTTAGGTTACGGCAAAGACTTGAGGGCTGCTGGTTGTGATGAATGGGTATATTTAGTGAACTAAGCTGGTGCTTTCTGTTTGGTCAGGGTTTTCCTTGGCAGTCGTCATTCCCGCAGCCGAGAGGGGCCAGAGCAGTAGGAGAGAGTTCAAGACCACCACCAGAGAATGCAGGTATGCTACAGCCAGCCAAGTACAATATTTTATTCTTAATGTTTGTTATAAATCACATTTTATACACTGTTTTATTGCTCAAAGGATAAGGCTGGAGTTGCTCTGTATTTCGCCTTATTTTCAACAAAATGCCATTGAAAGACCAAAACCAACAATGTGTTGTAGGAGGGCTGTCAGTTGATTGAAATATATGTAATAGCGATTAATCGCATGATTGTCCACAGTTAATCACACGTTTGTATCTGTTCAAAATGTACCTTGAAGGGAGATTTGTAAAGTATGTAATACTCTTATCAACATGGGAGTGGACAAATTACCTTGCTTTATGCAAATGTATGCATACATTTATTATTGAAAATCAATTAACAACACAAAACATTGACAAATATTGTCCAGAAAGCTTTACAGGTACTGCATTTAGCATATAAAACTGCCCAAAACTGCATGGGATTATCATAAAGTGTGTTTGTCTGTAAAAGGGGAGACTCATGGGTACCCATAGAACCCATTTTCTTTCACATATCTTGAGGTCAGAGGTCAAGGGACCCCTTTGAAAATGGCCATGTCAGGTATTCCTCGCTAAATGTAATTTAACCTCTTTCGGAACTAGTTGGTACAGAGGGATTCCTTTGATTTTTCTAGTTTCAAGTCATGCTAGTACCTTCACTCTAGCTTTAAAACTGAGCCCGATACAACCTCTGAAAGATCGAATAACAGCCGAGCCCAGCAGCGGCATGACAGATTTTTAAGAGGTCAATTAAAAATCGCAAGTTGTATTCATGCGTTAAAGAAATTGATGGCGTTATAGCGTCAGCAAGAGAGTCCGTCTCTCAATACTTTTTGAGTTTCCCGTCTGTGGCTACAGAGACATTAGTTATTAGTTGGATCAATTCATTGTGGTTTTGGTCTTTACATGAGATTTATTGACATGAAAAATATAGAATATTGCCATCAATCATCATCGACTCAAAAGATTACACCACACAATGGCTAAATGTTTACTGTCAAATGTTTCAAAGGAAGTGTGTATCAGCAAGTTTGTGAACGTGAAGATGACGCAGACTTGTTCCTTTGTGTGCCTCCAGATCAGTCCGCAGCAGCTGCAGCAGCAGGATTTGGAAAAAGGGAGCGACAGAACATTGACCCTGGAAAGCACTAAAGCATCACCGTACCCACCAAACGGAGTCTGGGTAGTAGCATGAAATCAGTTTGTTTTTGAGTTGACAAGGTGTGATTTGATCTATAATTTTCCTACTGAACTGTAGATATCCTATTGTAATGTTGTTTATACTTGCGTTTTATAAGGCTATTTGTGAAACACTTCGCTATTCTGAATACATGCTACATGAAATATTATTTAGATTTTTTTATCAGGAACTGAAGTCATTTGTTAAATAGGTTGGAATAATTAACATTGTTCTTTTTTTTCCAGAAAATATACCTATGTGCTTGTATCTCTGCAAAATATGTAACAACTTGACACTTAGTTTGTTACTTGTAGAGTTACAGGAAGCCATTCCCCAATACGACTAAGACAACATATACTCATTCCAACAATGAATGATTATATACATTGAATCATAGGATTAACAATGTGAATGTTGATTGATTTATGAAGACTTCTTCAGTACCATCGATGTTATAGAAATGTCCCATACGTGTAACTGTTCAAAAAGTGGTTGTTGAAATACAAAAATTTTGGGAAATGAATTTTGATGGTATCATACCAAAAACATGATTGTGATTATTGATAATTTATTTATAACCTGCTGTTTTGATAGTTGCATTGACTAAGTGTAAATCATTGTCTTTAGTAATGCTGTTCTTTCTATGTTGTTAGTGTAATCCCAATATATTGTAGCTATTGACATTGTATGTTTGTATCAGACACAATACACAATGCACAGTACATACACAACCTTTATTTTCCCCATGATGATGGACCTAATCTCATTAAACACAACACTTCTACTTGACCACAATTGATTTGATGATTTGACCACTCATTCCGATATTCATACTCATCTTACTGCATCTTGTATCGCCCACAGTTTAGCCCCGACATACAGTAAATAGAAGTTACAGCGTCAAAACCTTTAGGCAGCAGAGATGACGGTCTTCCTCTTCATACAGGTTATTCCATGTTAAGCGACAGCAAGAGGAAGATTTTCATACTTTATTTGGAGGCCCTAGATCCAGTGTTACAGCAGTACAGCCGCTCCTCAGAGGACAAACCTCTGCCAGGATGTCTGGCTCTGCTCTCTGTCCACTTCAACAACCAGCAATCCATGCCGTGCCGACTGACCTGTGAACTGCTGTAACACAAAGTCAAGAGCCCCGATAATAACAGACACATGATCCACACCTCGAGATACTACGTGTTGCTATTTTAATCTCAAATCAAGCCACTGTTATAACCGAATACCCGTTCAAATTCCTTAGTGAAGGGCTTCAAAAATGTGTGCAGATGAATTAGAAAAAGCTCCATTTTATCAAAACAAGTTACAGGGAACAAAGTCCTGATGGGTGAGAGCTGAAATGAGAAATTGCACTTTGAAAGGTATGCTGTAATTACTGGCAGTTGTATTTTCTTGGTTTGTAGCCCTTTTTTCTTTTTTTTTTTGCTGTAGGCAAAAGCACATGTGAGACTTTTTGTATTTGACTGGCTTAATAAATCTATTCTAAATGTCTATTAGCATCTTACCCTGCGTATTCATGTTCATATTTCTTTTCCATTTTTATTGCACGATAGAAATGTCGGGGCCACAAATTTGCACCTTTCCATGACATGACACCCACATGATATCAGTTTCTCATCAAAAAAAAAAGTGCACATCTGTGTTGTTCTCCATGATTTATTAGAAGTACTTAACATTTAGGTTGTAATGACTAACGGGTCCCGAGATGAGAAGATGACATGATGCTGTGGGATTTGCAGGGCAGCCCGAATGCACTCGAGAGCTGGCCTGAGCCCCAGACTCCGAAGAGGCACCGCAGAGTTCCTGCTTTCATGCCTCCTCTTCATTCAGCATGCCATCTTCATGTATCAGAATCTGTCAACATTACTCTTTTACATCTTACATAAATTCACTACAGGTACTTCATAGTCAGAGATCTAATTAAACACCTCCTGTGTGTACAGTGAGAGCAGGTATTTGCGAATGTCGGCCTTGACCTCGGAAACGGGGATACTTGGGTGCCACCTCATCACCGGCTTCCCGTTCGGTCCCACCAGAAACTTCTCAAAGTTCCACTTGATGTCGTAGAGCCTCAAGGGATCCCAGAACAATCTTTCGCGGTCACCCAGGACGTCACCGACTGGAGGGCAGGAGGTCTGCATGGCAGAAAGCACAGGATTAGAATAAGTGCACCGTCTAGTGACCAACCTTCACCTTACAGAGCCGTATGGGCACAAGAAGGACTTTGAATTACAACACATCTATATTTTGTTAAGTAAATTATTAATTTACATTATGCTGTAATAACTCATCATTCTTCATCCATTATAGGAAACCTAGTGGGAATGTTTTCTAGTGGTTTATACATCAAAAATCCATGCTGTTTCTAGCCAGTAAATAATGAGATGTTTGTCTGAAGAGTTTTGTGCACAGCTGGAATATAGCATTAGTTATTAACATTGGGATATAAACAGGCTGCCTCTTGATACACGGTATTATATATATAAATCTAAGTTTTTAATCACGGAGACCATAACGTACCTTAAGGAAAGTGTAAACCTCTTGCTCGTTCTTTCCATTCACATCACCTTTCTCAAACAGCAGGAAGTTTGGAACATATCCATTGCCTGGTCTGACATACCTGGAATCCAGAGAGAGGGCAGCTTATCAGTGGACGTGCCTCCGAGCACTCTGCCCTAGATTCACCACGAGCTGAGAAAAACCACACATGCCTGTTGCAATGGCTTCGCTACGGGTATAAGATGACTGGTGGAACCTGAGATATAAATTCTATGCGTGTTAGAGAGGCCTCGAACAGAAACCGAGCTTATTGCCAAAGGATGTTTTGCCTGATTAAGCTTTGTTGATTGACAGGGGATTTGCCAATATTGCAAAATTCCTCTCTACATCCAGCTTTGAAGGTTCTTATGTTACAGAACATTATAATGTATACTGAGAAGCTTGTGACTCAGATTTAGGGGATTCTCTTTAGGGGATGTTTTTTCTAAAAGCTGAAAATAAATACCAGACTTTCAAGTTTCCAAAAAGTTGTCGTTTTGGAGGAAGAATCGATAAATGATACATGGCTTTAACCTTATTGTTTAACTGGTTGGGTTTATAGTGTTTTCATCCACTGAGCTGTAACTTCAAAGAAACATTTCTCACTTTATGCCTGGCGGAATTTCATGGGCTTGCCCTGGTTCCTGTTTCCCAAACTGGTTGCAGGGAAAGCCGAGAATGGTGAGGCCGAGTGGTTTCATCTCCTCATGTAGTGCATTCAGGTCTGATAATGGAAAAGAAAATGTATTGAGGTAGAGAAGCTTGTTTGCTGCAACGCAAAATAATGGTGCCTGTCGTGCTGCTTCTTACCCACATACTGGTAGGTCAACCCTCAGTACGTGGCCACGTTGATGAAGAGGACACTCTTGCCCTTGTAGTCACTGAAGTTGACAGTGTGAGTCCCGTTCAGAGTCTTTGCGTGGTATGGGTAAATTGTGCCATCTGTGTATCCACACTCCTGGGAACACAAACACAGGTCAAAGCAGGTCATATTTGTATTAACTGGCCAGTAGTCAACATAATCAACAGCATTTTTTATAGTGTAGTATTTATAAAAGATGCTTTCTGGATATATATGTATGCAAAAAAAAGCAAATGTCTTCCATGTGGACTTGACATGATATGTCCATTATTTGCTTTTAAATTTCTCATTTATATAACACCCATTTTCTAGCCAATAGTAGGCCTTGACATGGATTTGACCTCTCTCACTTCGTACAAATGTTTGATTACTGAGGGGGTGTTTTGTCAGCCACCCTTTTTATTGATTTATTCCATCGGCGTCATTTCTCGGAACTTTAAACAAACAACAAGAAAACACAACAAGAAACGTTTTCTTATATGTAGTTGTAAATATAAACAAACATTTATTATGACATTACGTTAGTGGCAGCCCTGCATGAGTCCCAGACATATCTATATACGGCAATTGAGAACAAATTTGATTTTTTAATGCACTGAGAAATGTTGAGAAGGCACTGATGACCAAATTAACATTTTTACTGTTTAGTGTCTAATGTCTGTTTCCAATGCAAATATTGACGGCTGCTTATTTACTGAATGGATCCTGGCCTACACCCTAACCAAATAGGACACTACGAACAGTTCCTACTCACCTGGGTTGTTATGTTGGCTAGACTACTGACAACTGCTGTTAGCCCAATGTCAACAGAGAGAGCAGCTCTCAAAGAAACAGAGGCACTTGGTTAAATTAGTTACAATAACACTCACAGATCTCAGTTTATTTTTATCCATTGAGAAATAATGCCCTCTACATCTTGCAATTAAATCACAACAATCATGATTTGGTTGTCACATTTGCTTTATATGTAATTTGTACAAACCACTGGGCGTTGGAGGCCAGCATTTGCCTTTATTTACAACATTTGTTGTAGTCGATAAACTTGGAAAAACAAGCTGCAGAAAAAAAGGTTGTTACCACCCCTAAGTGTGGATTAACTACTTACTGACTTTTTTTTTTTTTTTTTTTTTTAAATTGGAAGAACATTGCAAGGCATATAAATTACAGAGTACTCTTCTATTTTGTATCCATTTTTCCCTCCCATCCCAACAAAGAAAGGAAATAACCAATATCACACTAATGGAAACAAATACAAGACTTAAAGCAGCAATGACACCAAACTTAGAAACACACTACGCACATGAAATAATAAAACACATACAATATACACACAAAATAAATAAAAATATATAAAATAAAATATATAAATAAATAAAGTAAGTAAAAAATGAGGAATTACTGACTTTTTGTTGTGGCTGATTGTCTCATATGTTGCTGAGACAATTAATCACAATAATGTCAACACCACATGGAATATAGAATAAATGACAGCTAAATACCATACCATTTAGTTTAGTTTGTACATTATTGTTTTGAACATTTAAGCCAAATTATGAAAAAACTTGCATATAACTACTTTGCAGCTTACTCCATACATTAAAACAAATCACCTGTTACAGCTTAACTAAGGTCAACACAGAGCAGGTGTGCATTATTTAAAACCCAGTGATGCCATATGGCAATAAGTTGTCACGTCTGTCTTTATATATCTCTCTCTATGTGGATTCCTGCTATGCATGGTGTTGTGTGTGTGTGTCAACAGGTAGCCTACCAGTTTGAACGGGGCTCCGGCGGTGTATGGCTGCAGCAGACCGAGCAGCAGCAGTGGTAAGACGGACTGCATCGTGCCGTCTACAGGATGACACGGTGACCGCTCTCTGTGGCTGTCTGTCCGCTTCTCCTCCTCTCACTCTGGAGGCGCTGACTCCTCTTATGCTGGCAGGAGGAGCACAGCTGGCTGAGATGACGCCCTCTAGTGACGTAATGACGTAATGATAGGCCACGCTGAGTGTGTCTAAGTTATCAGGTAGGTCACATGACTGGGAGCCACTGTTTGAGAGCTCCTTATAGGGTTATCTATGTTATCTATTATGTAGTAATGATTATTGAAATAACTAAATGATGTTCTCCACTGCCAAAAAATAAAGCAAACACAGTCGAGCAGGTCTGTGTGTGTATGTGTGTGTGTTCTTCTACAGCTATCTTTGTGAGGACCAATTTGAGTTTTAGACCTTCAGAGGAGGTAGAGAGGGTGGACTGCTTCACATACCTCGGAGTCTACATTTCGGCTGACCTCACCTGGTCCAGAAACATCTCCCATCAGGTGGGGAAGGCTCAGCAGAGACTCTACTTCCTCAGGAAGCTGAAGTAGGCTCAACTTCCTCAACACCTGCTGATTAATCTCTATCGGGCAACCATTGAAAGTGGTGAGGATGGCAGAAAAAGTGATTGGGACCACATTACCCCCCCTCAGTGACCTATACGCTGGTCGGCTCCGCAAGAAAGCCAGCTGTATTTATAAAGACCCCCCCCCCCAAAAGGCTGAGGACACTAGCTGCTGAACCATAACCATGGCACCTGCACTTTATGATCCATTTATTTGTCTATATTTTGATTTGAATGTTTCTATGTTTGCTTTTAATGTTTGCTTTTACTGCCAAGAGCTGCTAAACTGTTCTTCGTTGTTTTCCATGACAATGACAATAAAGTCTCTATTCTATTCTATCTATTCAGAGTGAGGACATTTTTGGAAAGTGAGGACATTTTGGCCGGTCCTCTCTTTGGGACGGATCTTCAAAAGGCCTGTTTGAGGGTTCCAACTTGGTTTTAAGGTCCAGGTTAGAATTAGGTTTAGGTTGGGGTTAGTGTAAGGGTTAGGGTCAGGCATTTAGTTGTGATGGTTAAGGTTAGGGTAAGGGGCTAGGGAATGCATTATGTCAATGAGGGTCCTCACAAAGATAGAAGTACACGGCTGTGTGTGTTTGTGTGTGTGAGAGCATGCCTGGTGCTTAACCTACTGTGAATATTCATAAACAGCATCCACTGAGACTGTAGAGAAGAGTGATATAAGATATAAATTAATAAAAGAGTCTATTGGAGCTGCAAAGTTGAACTTTGCTGTATCTTAATGAATAGCATACAAGATGACAAGTGTTTACTGGAAAGTGGAGAAACGCTGTTGGTTTAATTCTTATTCATGGATCATTTTCTCCTCTCTGGGATCAGCTGTTGCCATGGTGAGCTGGTACTTGGCCACATGTCCTGTAGAGTGGCTGACAGGCCTATTTCCAGTCCTGTTAGAAGAGCATCTCATCCACTATGTTTTACACAGTGTTCAGTTTAGATATGTAATGTCCCGCAAGGCCACACGCTTTCTTTTCACAGCAGGGCAACATGAGTATAAAGTAGGGCTGTCAAAGTTAAAGTGTTGATAAGGAGTTAATGCAAAATCGGTTTAACGCCACTAATTTCTTTAACGCAATAAAAAAAAAAGCCAGAGTAAAAATACTGGCATCATATGAAAGTAGAAAAGCTAAGGAATCCATTGGTACCATGTCATACTAGCTTGTCGCGAAGGAGACTAAATAACGCTCCAAAGTTACACCGAATTTTGGCAAGGAAAAACTGTCAGGTCCATTTTCAAGGGGGTCCCTTGACCTCTGACCTCAAGATATGTGAATGAAAATGGGTTCTATGGGTACCCACGAGTCTCCCCTTTACAGACATGCCCACTTTATGATAATCATATGCAGTTTGGGTCAAGCCATAGTCAAATCAGCACACTGACACACTGACAGCTGTTGTTGCACGTTGGGAGTTTGGCAGTTTGCTATGTTATGATTTGATTTTTTATGCTAAATGCAGTACCTGTGAGAGTTTCTGGACATTATTTGTCATTGTCAGAGTCTGGTCCTCTGATGTGTTCTGCATCATTCAGGTGAGGTTCGTCATTATCATCCTCCCTGGCCTCAACATCGGTAACAGATGGAGGTTCCTCAGGGGGTGTCGGAGACGCTTGAACAGCAGCAGAGTCCGGTTCTCTGGTTGGTTGGGGGTCACTCTCCAGGCGGGGCTTCTCATCTGCATCCTCCATGGCCTCAACATCTGTACTGGATGGAGGTTCATCAGGGGGTGTCGGAGAAGCTGGTGGAGGTGACACAACAGCACAGTCTGTCTCTGGACCGGGTGTTGGTGGCTCCTCAGTTTCAGCCTGGACTGGAGTGTTGGCTGAAGGTTCAGCAGCGGGTGTCAGATGAGCCGGCACTTTGGGGCTCTGGGGCTGAAACATCCCATCTGCAACGTCCACGATCTCAGTTAGCAGCACTGATGAGAAGCTCTTGATCCTCTCCACCAGGACATCTTTTAGATGTGACTGTCTGATCTCTGTCAGGATAGACAGGACCAAGTCATCCCTGGTGGAGCCGGAGAAGGTAGCCTGATGACATTGAGGGAATTTGGAGCCATGTTTATGTGAGTTTGTGTTTTGTATATTTGGTTAACTGAAAAAAATATAAAATAAAATATAAAAAAAAAAAAACAGTGAAATCTAAAAACCATAAAAAAGATATGTCATATTTAAGCATGACAAGACAGAGTTTATCATAATTTACGTTGCATTTTATATTAGTGTGGGCTTTCCATAGGATAGTGGGTCTTTCCTGAGATTTGTAACTTGTACAATACTAGAGGTTCCCCCTGACCCCTTGGTCCCCTGTGTCCTGTAAGCCCATATAGTAGTTCATCTATCACCTGGGGCAGGGGTCAGCAACCTGCAGCTCCGGAGCCACATGCGGCTCTTAAACACCTCTCCAGTGGCTCCCTGTGGATTTAAAAAAAAAAAATTAGTGGAAATGAACAGCTGTCTTTTTTTTAATATTTTCATTTTTATTTATCATTGTTGTAGGTCTATTGTACGACGGTACGACGGAGTATTAGGGACACATTGAGAAAAAAAAAAAAATCTGAGATTTCGAGGATAAAGTCATAATATAAAGTAGTAATTTTACGTGTTATTTTCTTTTTTCTCGTAAAGTTATGACTTTATTCTCGTAAACTTCTGATGTTTTTCTCATAATATTATGACTTTATTCTCGTAATATTACAACTTTGTTTTTAGCATAAAGTTATGACTTTATTCTCATAATATTATGACTTTCTTTTCTCGTAAAGTTCTGACTTTATTCTGGAAATCTCAGATGTTTTTCCCCTCATTGTGGCCCTAATACTCCGTGGTACATTTGCACTTTGGCCCTCACTGCATTAGACTTATATACTATATACTTAGACTATAAGCTGTGTTACCTCCATCACAATGCTTCACAAAAATGTTTTGCTTCTCCAGACAGATTTTTTTTTATTATTTTTGCCTTAAAGGGACTATTTACCTATAGAATACCTGATGCTGAGCTATAGACCTTTTTACTTGCCCAGGGAGTTTACATCTGTCTTGATAACAGCTGTCTATATACCACCAAATGCTAACGCTAAGCCAGCCTTGGAGCAGCTACAGAGTGCCATTAACAACTACATGTCAACACAACCATGCAGCCTTGTTATTGCAGCAGGAGACTTTAACCATGCCAACTTAAAATCTGTCATGCCAAAGTTTTTCAAAAATGTAAACTTCCCTACAAGAGAGAAAAACACACTGGACCAGGTCTACACCAGCATTCCAGATGCCTACAGAGCCACTCCACTCCCACATCTTGGACTATCAGATCATCTGTCCCTGTCTCCGACTCCAGCATACAGACCCCTGATCTGTAGACAGAAACCATCCATTAAAACAGTTCAGGTGTGGACTGAGGAAGCCACCTCAGCTCTACAGGACTGTTTTGATACCACAGACTGGGAAATATTTGCTGAGGAGACAGATCTGGAGGGACACACAACGGCTGTCCTCTCCTACATAAACTTTTGTGCTGAAGGTGTGGTTGGGACAAAAACCATCAAAGTCTTTCCGAATCAGAAACCGTGGCTCAATGGCGAGGTGCGGACCCTGCTCAGAGCACGGGACTCTGCCTTTAAATCTGGGACCTCGCAGGAATACAAAGAGGCGCAAAAGAGACTGAGGAGGGGGATCAGGGAGGCCAAACACAGATATAAAGAGCGCATAGAGGAGCACTTTAAGAACAACGACTCCAAGAGCATGTGGCAGGGGATAAAAACCACCACTGGCTACAAAAACAACTATACAGCCTCAAGTCCCACAGACAACACTCTTCCTGATACCCTGAATCACTTCTTCGCTCGGTTCGACCGGGAAAACAAGGAAACCAACATCCAGCCTGCACTACCTGAGAAGGACCAACCAATAAAGCTCCAACACCACCAGGTCAAATCCGTCCTGCGCCGAGTCAACATCAGGAAAGCGTCAGGACCGGATGGGGTCTCCGGACGAATCATTAAGGCCTGTGCAGACCAGCTGACAGGGGTATTTACCACCATCTTCAACCTCTCGCTTGAACAGTCTGTTGTTCCCACATGCCTTAAGGAAACCACCATCGTCCCTGTACCCAAGAAAACCAAAGTGAACTGCCTGAATGACTACCGGCCAGTTGCTCTAACCCCCATAATCACAAAATGTTTCGAGAGACTAGTTCTGTCCTACATTAAAACTGTCATCCCTGCCGATCTTGACCAACACCAGTTCGCTTATCGGACAAACAGATCGACGGATGATGCAATCACAACAGCTCTTCACGCAGCTCTTACACACCTGGATCACAAAAACACATATGTAAGGATGCTGTTTGTTGATTTCAGTTCTGCTTTCAACACAATAATTCCACACAAACTGGTTAACAAACTGAGCAACTTGGGCTTAGGCAGTTCACTGAGCACATGGGTGCTGGACTTCCTCAGGAACAGACCCCAGTGTGTCAGGATGGGGGACCACACCTCGGCCACTCTGAACCTGAGCACTGGAACACCACAGGGGTGCGTCCTCAGTCCTTTTCTCTACTCCCTCTTCACGTATGACTGCTCAACTATTCACCCCACTAACACCATGGTCAAATTTGCAGACGACACTGCTGTAGTAGGACTGATAACCAACAACAACGAGACAGCCTACAGGGAGGAGATCCAACATCTGACACAATGGTGTTCCCATAACAACCTGGATTTAAACACAACTAAAACAAAAGAAATGATAATAGACTTCAGGAGAGCAAGACGGGTGGAGCACTCTGCCCTCTGCGTACGTGGAGAGGAGGTGGAGAGGGTGGACTGCTTCACGTACCTCGGAGTCCACATCTCATCAGACCTAACCTGGTCCAAAAACATCTCTCATCAGGTGGGGAAGGCCCAGCAGAGACTCTACTTCCTCAGGAAGCTGAAACAGGTTCACCTTCCTCAACACCTGCTGATAAACTTCTATAGGGCAACCAGTGAGAGCCTCCTGACCTACTGCTGCACTGTGTGGTTTGCTAGCTGCACAGTGGAGAACAGGAGGGACCTGCAGCGGGTGGTGAGGATGGCAGAAAAAGTGATTGGGACCACATTACCCCCCCTCAGTGACCTATACACTGGCCGGCTCTGTAAGAAAGCCAGCTGTATTTCCAAAGACCCCACCCACCCTGGACAGGTACTGTTTGCTCCCTTTCCCTCCGGAAGGAGATACAGGACAATTAAAACACACACCAACAGACTACGAAACAGCTTTTACCCACAGGCTGTCAAGCATCGAGGAAACTGGAAAGGATATGGCGTTCCACCAAACAGGAAGAATCTCATTTAGTCTGGCAAGATAGTCTTAAAACATATAGGAAGGCTCTCTGTGATGCCAGAGCAGCCCATTACTCATCATTAATAAAGACAAATCAGAACAACCCCAGGTTTCTATTCAGCACTGTAGCCAGGCTGACAGAGAGCCACAGCTCTATTGAGCCATGTATTCCTACAACCCTCAGTAGTAGTGACTTCATGAGTTTCTTTAATGATAAAATCATAACTATTAGAGACAAAATTAATCACCTCCTACCGTCAACTGGTACCAATTTATCCTCAAACTTAGGAACCTTAGAAACAGCTGTACAACCTGATATATATTTAGACTGCTTTTCTCCTATCGATCTCCACAAATTAACCTCACTGATCTCCTCATCTAAATCATCTACCTGTCTCCTAGACCCTATTCCAACTAGACTGCTTAAAGAAGTTTTACCTCTAGTTAGCACCTCTTTACTGGATATGATCAATGTGTCTTTACTAACAGGCTATGTACCACAGTCCTTTAAAGTAGCTGTAATTAAACCTCTTCTTAAAAAGCCCACTCTTGATCCAGAGGTCCTAGCCAACTATAGACCTATATCTAACCTTCCCTTTACCTCCAAAATACTCGAAAAAGTAGTTGCCAGTCAGCTGTGTGACTTTCTACAGAACAATCATTTATTCGAAGATTATCAGTCAGGATTTAGAGTGCACCATAGCACAGAGACAGCACTAGTGAAAATTACAAATGACCTTCTAATGGCATCGGACAAAGGACTTGTCTCTGTACTTGTCTTGCTAGATCTCAGTGCTGCTTTCGACACCATTGACCATCACATCCTATTACAAAGACTGGAACATTTAATTGGCATTAAAGGAACTGCACTAAGTTGGTTTAAGTCCTATTTATCAGATCGATCTCAGTTTGTACATGTCAACGATGAGTCCTCCATGCACGCCAAAGTTAGTCACGGAGTTCCACAGGGTTCTGTACTTGGACCAATTCTATTTACCTTATATATGCTTCCCTTAGGCAATGTTATTAGAAAACACTCCATAAACTTTCATTGTTATGCAGATGATACCCAATTATATCTATCAATCAAGCCAGACGAAACAAACCAGTTAACTAAACTTCAAGCATGCCTTAAGGACATAAAAACCTGGATGACCTGCAATTTCCTGATGTTAAACTCAGACAAAACTGAAGTTATTGTACTAGGCCCTGAGCACCTCCGAAACAAATTATCTAATGATATAGTTACTTTAGATGGCATTGCCCTGGCCTCCAGCACCACCGTAAGGAATCTGGGAGTTGTCTTCGACCAGGATATGTCCTTTAACTCTCACATAAAACAAACCTCCCGGACTGCCTTCTTTCATCTACGTAACATTGCGAAGATCAGGCACATCCTGTGTCAAAATGATGCAGAAAAATTAGTCCATGCATTTGTTACCTCTAGACTCGATTACTGCAATTCCTTATTATCAGGCTGCTCCAATAAGTCTCTAAAGACTCTCCAGTTGATCCAGAATGCTGCAGCACGTGTACTGACTAGAACTAGAAAAAGAGATCATATTACGCCTGTATTAGCTTCTCTGCACTGGCTGCCTGTAAAATCCAGAATAGATTTTAAAATCGTCCTCCTCACCTACAAAGCGCTAAACGGTCAGGCCCCATCATATCTTAAAGAGCTCATAGTACCCTACTACCCCACTAGAGCACTGCGCTCACAGAATGCAGGGTTACTTGAGGTTCCTAGAGTCTCCAAAAGTAGAATGGGAGCAAGAGCCTTCAGCTATCAAGCTCCTCTTCTCTGGAACCAGCTCCCAGTTTCAGTCCGGGAGGCAGACACCGTCTCTACATTTAAGAGTAGGCTAAAGACTTTCCTCTTTGATAACGCTTATACTTAAGCTGCTATAGGCATAGACTGCCGGGGGACTTCCTATGACACACTGTCATAAGGAACTTCCTATGACACACTGAGCTCCCCTCTCCTTATGTATAAACTCATGTCCCATGTCCATGTTGTTACTAACTTCATTCCTTCCCGGGAGTCCTTGTGCCTCCTTGTCTCGCAGCTAACCGTGGAGCGGGGTCACACCTGGAGCGAGGTCATACCTGGAGCGGGATCACACCGGGAGCGAGGTTATACCTGGAGCATGGGTACACTTGGAGCAGGGTTTCACCTGGATCTTGGTGGTCTCCGGTATTGTGGCTGCATCTGCTGCCGCGTCGGTGCCTGCTTGACACCAACTGCTACCATCCCTAATTAACTACGTCTGTACGAGGGACTACCAATGCTAACGAGGGATTTCCAACACCTAGTGACAATGTGGCAGCCTGGAGAATAACACTTCTCAATCACTGCCAAAGACATCAAGAGCTCCCAGCAAGCATGCTGATGCTGCAGGAACCAACGCACGGGCATCGATCGCAGGGACGTCCCACACCAACACACATGGACGTACTGAGGAGAGATGCTGGACAGTGCTGGCTTTCCGATAGTTGTATTATCACTCTTTCCATCCACCACTATTGGTTTTGTGTTATCAGTCCTACTTGTATTAGCTATTACAGCTGCTAGACTGCTATTGTGGCTGCTTCTCTATCTCTCTCTCTCTATCTCTCTCTCTCTCTCTCTCTCCCTCACTCTCTCTCTATCTATCTATCCCCCCAGCCGGTCTCGGCAGATGGCCGCCCGCCCTGCGCCCGGTTCTGCTCCAGGTTTCTTCCCAGTAATCGGGGAGTTTTTCCTGGCCACAGTGCGCTTGGTGGATCCTGTTGGGTCTCTAAACTATGGTGTACGGTCATAGACCTGCTCTATATATAAAGCGTCTTGAGATAACTTCTGTTGTAATTTGACGCTATACAAAAATAAATTGATTTGATTTGATTTGATTTGAAGTGTGTAGAACCCCCCCTCCCCCTCAAAGGCTGAGGACACTAGCTGCTGAACCATAATTTGCACTTTATGATGATCCACTTATTTATTGTTCTACTTTGTGACCGAATGTTTTTAATGTTTGTTTTTCACTGCAAAGAGCTGCTAAACTGTTTTTCGTTGTTTTCAATGACAATGACAATAAAGTCTATCTATCTATCTATCTATTTGTAACTTTCAGAAATGCTTCTTAACAGCGACACCTGTGGCCGTGAAATCAACGAAAGTCAGCGTCGGGCTCGCGCTTGCTCGCTCTCAATATACCTGAACGAGCATCACTCAAAACAGTGAGGCGACACAAGTCAGCTAAAACCACAATATCACTCTATATTTCAGCTGCTTGGCTGTAATGTTAGCTGACCAGACGAAGGTCTCTCCATGAACATGATTTAGATCTGATCCTAGTGTTGGCTTTTCCTGCCTAAGTGCAGGCTGAAGCAGCGGGGCTCTCCAGCGTGTCTCCTCTGCTCTCTCCGCCCGCAGCCGGAGAGAGCAGAGGAGACACAGGCACCCGGTCGGTAACGAGAAGACAACGTAAATCTCTGTAGAGCTCCGTCACTTCACAAGACACGGGAAACCTCTGTTGGTCTGGAGGCGCTGCAGCAGTTATTTCTGCACAAACGTCCCCTGTGCATTCACTAGATATTCTTAGAGCTAAACTAACTCTTCTGCAGTGTGTAGTGAGCGCGCGTTCACGTCTAGAGGTGGAGCGAGCTGAGCTGTCTGAGTGAAGGCGAGCAGGCAGAGGAGGAGGGTACAGCGGCTACACGCGAACGCGCATATGCGAGCGCGCATGTGTGACGACCCCGCTACATTTATGTGCGTACAAAGTTACAAATAGTCCCTTTAAATGGCTCTTTTGATAGTAAAGGTTGCTGACCCCTGACCTGGGGGTGTGTGGGGCTGACAGTTTCAACATGAACCACATGAGGGCCACACTGAGCACACTGTGTCTCCTCTAAAGGCCCAGACAGACAACCAGCGGCGGTGACGTCATCACCACTATCAGAGCAGTCGGTGTGAGGAGCAGCTCGGACACACAGAGAGAGAGATGGCGTCTCTTCTGCAGCCGGATAGAGTCGTCTATCTGGTCCGTGGAGAGAAGAGGATCAGAGCTCCTCTATCTCAGCTCTACTTCTGTCGCTACTGCAGTGAGCTGCGGTCTCTGGAGTGTGTGTCTCACGAGGTACGTGAACGTTTATCTCCTTTAACTCTCCTCAAGCTAGCCTGTTAGCTTCATGTAGCTACTTTGTTGTTAGCCGGCTTGCTAGTAGCTTTGACAGGTAGGCGGGGCTAGTCTAACCAACTCGCGCGTTGTATGGCTAAGCCGCCTGTCAATCAAACAGTCTCCTCCTCTGATTGGCTGGTGAAGGACGGTTTAAACTTCCGGTGGTGTTAGCGTTAGCACAGCATAAATAAGCAAACAAGCTCTTTGGGTTTAAAGTATTCGCTTTGTATCATATAAAGATTATGTCAAATGAAGTAAAAACTATTTGTTACAACATTAGTCAACCCCAGCTACTATCAAACACTGTTAAACCCCTCCTGTTAACGTGGCTCACAGTTATAGACACCACACCCAGAGAGCTTCAGATGTGTTCAACATTACTAGTCTGATTTTTCAGTGTAAACACGTGATTGCTTATAACGTTACAGTTCAGACCAAAAACCACCAATCTGGCCTCCTGAAAGAAAATATTCAGTCCCCCTCTTCACCATTGTACCACACTGCCCAGATAAATGCTAACTATATTTAATGATAATCAGGTTTATTTATGTAGCAGTTATAAAAACACACTCAGGGAATCCAACAATAAGGAAACCAGTGCAAGGCAAGGCAGCTTTATTTGTATAGCACGTTTCAGCAACAGGGCAATTCAAAGTGCTTTACATAAACATTCAAGAGCTTTGAGACAAAGTGCAAAAGAACATTAAGACATAATTAAAACAGTTATAAAAACATTAAAGATTAGAAAATAAAAGCTAGGATAGAAGCTAAAATAGAATATAACACATGAGAGTAAAAGCTCTAGTGCAGTATATAAGATCATTATCTGGTTTAATAAAAGGCAGCAGCAGTAAACAGGAAAGTTTTAAGCTTTGATTTAAAAGAACTCAGAGTTGGAGCGGTCCTGCAGGTTTCTGGGAGCTTGTTCTAAATATTTGGTGCATAAAAACTGAACGCTTCTTCTGCATGTTTAGATCTGACTCTGGGGACACTAAGCAGACCTGATCCAGATGACCTGAGAGGTCTGGATGGTTCATAACATAGCAGAAGATCAGAAATGTATTTTGGCCCTAAACTATTTAGTGCTTTGTAAACCAGCAGGAGTATTTTTAAATCAATCCTCTGAGAGATAGGGAGCCAGTGTAGAGACCTCAGAACTGGACTGATGTGATCCACTTTCTTGGTCTTAGTGAGGACTCTGAGAGACAGGGAGCCAGTTTAGAGACCTCAGAACTGGACTGATGTGATCCATTTTCTTGGTCTTAGTGAGGACTCTAGCAGCATCGTTCTGAATCAGCTGCAGCTGTCTGATCGTAACATAAACTTTCAAATGTAGATGCACAGTTTGACTGACTCTACTCTTGTACCCCTGTTTTTGTTGATCAGGTGGACTCCCACTATTGTCCAAGCTGTCTGGAGAACATGCCATCTGCAGAGGCTAAACTTAAAAAGAACAGGTGAGACTGATGTGCATACTGCTGACTTTGCACCTGTCTTCTCATTACTTCATCAAATGTATGTCTTTTAATGTCCTTTCATTCATTCCTGATTATCTGTGCTCTACTGTAGGTGTGCAAATTGTTTCGACTGCCCATGTTGCATGCACACACTGTCTACTCGAGCCACCAACATCCCAGCCCCTCTGCCTGATGATCCTACCAAGACGGCCATGAAGAAGGCCTACTACCTGGCCTGTGGCTTCTGTCGCTGGACCTCCAGAGACGTGGGAATGGCTGACAAATCAGTTGGTGGGTGCTGATATGTTATACACAATAATGTGGTCCATATTTACAGTATTTCCAAAAGTTTAACTTCAAATAGCAGAAAGAAGCTTCAGCAGTACCAAAACACCACAATGTGTCAAAGTCCTGTTTGTAGGTCTACATTTGTCCATTAGTTTAGCTCATGCAGAAAGCTGTTATCCGTTGAATGTGTTTCTTATGGCTGTCTAAGTCTCTTGTGAATTTTGTTCACTGCAGCCAGCGGTGGATGGCAGGAGCCAGAGAACCCTCATACTCAGCGGGTAAGTTTTCCCCTCTGGGCATTTTCATTCTCACAAGTTGCTCACATGCTTCCTGATCATGCATAACTTCTGTTTGAATAGATGTGTCTGTGAATGACACCCTTACATAGCTGGCCAGATGCAAAAGCAAACTGGTCGCTTAAGCCATATTCATGGAAGTTCGCGGATTTGCCTCTGATCTGGGGCTTTTGTCCGGGAGCTTCAAAAACTGCGAGCAGAAAATCCGGACTAAAGTCGTTTAGTGTGAACTAGGCATTAGTTGCTGAGGCCACAAATGTGCCGCAAACAACAAATCATAAATGCCCCCTTTCCATTTTTTTTCTAATTCAAGTGGTCATCTAGAAAAGCAAATAATCTAGTAATTTTGTGCGTTTTTCTTATTTTTACACCTTTGATTATTGTACAAATTATTTAGTGTTTCTTTTAGTGATTGTAATTGTTGTGAAACGTGGAAAAGTGCAGAATAATGATAAGCTCCTTATTCTGTACTTTTCCACATTTCCCAAGTTAATTTAAAGTCAACCAATAGTTTTGAAGGGTGCCTGTAATGCCTTCCTGGATTACGCCGAAAACGCACCAGAGCAGCGGCGAATTGCGGCCTGCGGCGAGCTGCCATGTACTGTCTGTGGAAAGCTGCAGCAGCCGCTCCAAGCTCTGAACTGCGGCCGTTTGATTCTGCGGCAAAGTGCGTCCAAACTTCAAGTTGGGGATAGTTTAACTTTTGGCGGCAAATTGTGGCCAGAAAATACTGGCAGCCAATCAGTAAACAGAGTCCTGTCACTCCTGTGACATGTTGACCTCCGTTACGAAGAATTCATTCCTGCCTGAAACACATGAACACATGAACCTAGCCGCAGAAAAATGTTATTATTGCAGCGAATCGCATTTTGCTGCTGTCTGGTGTGTTTTCGATTCTTAGACGTTCAATTGCTGTTTGCTGTATTTTCGAGTTCCCTTTTAGATTATATTTACTTACCTCAAACCCTCAAACTGTTGTGGAAGCGAATAATATGTAGTGTTGGGACACTGTGGGGGGGGGGCATGGATTACCCAGATATGCTTCATCACTCTTATTTTATAAAAAAATGCATCCTCTGGGTTCTCCGGCTTCTTCCCTGCATTCGCTCAATGTCAGCTGGGATCGGCTACAGTCCCCCCGCGACCCTGGATAGAATAAGCGGTTACAGATAATGGATGGACAGATCTCTGGATGAAATGTTTGTTCTCTACAGATCAACAAGCTGATCGAGTATTACCAGCAGCTGGCCCACAGAGAGAAGCAGGACAGAGACAGGAAGAAGCTGGCCCGGAGACGACAGTGCATGCCTCTGGCATTCTCGGTACTCCTCTTCTTCTGAGCCCAATTCAGCCTTTTTCAAAAAAAACATACTTTCTTCTTTAACCTGCTCAAATGTCAAACAGCTGTTGTCTCACTGTAATGTGTTACCAAATGTGCATGTACTGTTGGAGCAGAATTTAGATGGCTTTATTTGATACAGAGTTTCTACCTAAACCTCAATAACATTACCAAGGATATACTCAAAGTATGTGCCATTGAGGATATTATATGATTAGCACACCATTAACCAAAACAGGAAATAATAATTAGCTACATCAGCTGCTTTAGAAGATTTACACCATGTCTATACTTAGGCGGATAATTATGAAAATGCTGTTTACTTGTGGAAATGACATCAGCGTTTTTGGGTTGTTTTCAAAAACTTCTCAATCCACAAGCAAAATCAAACAAAACAGACAAAAAACCCTGCTTAGTCTGTCTGAAAGGCCAAAACAGAGCAGAAAATGTACCTTTTCAAATTTAGCCGCCCCGGTGTGGACATGGTTTTCATGCTTTTGAGCTTTTTGGCACATTGTTTTACCTCCTGCATTCTGTTTATACAATAATTAACATCCAATAAAGCAAACCAGTCTTTCCTATTATGTATTGGAACCGTTTAAAGCACTTAAGCTGTGATGTCCTGCAGTTGTTTTCCATCACTGATGCATTTCTGTTGCTGTTGCATGCCACCAAATGCCACTAATGTTTGCTAACTTGCTTTGGTTTCACCTGGTTCTTTATTCTCTCTTTGTTTCTTTGCTTATGCACTCTGATATTTTGGTTTTTGCCCCCCAGCAACACACTATTCATGTGGTGGTGAGTTGTATTTTTCACAACTTGGATAGTCTCATCTTTACAGTATCGCTGTCTTCTCTTCATCTCTGTTCCTGTCTAATCTGTTACTGAGTGACCTCACAGATCACATGAATGTCTCCTTGGCTAAATGAGACTGAGATCCACACAATGGGAGCCTTTCTGTTGGTTACAGGGAGAGAAGAAATAGAAGACGTTGTTGAAGTCTGTGTAACCAGATCAACATAGTTTTCATACTAATTAAGTCCTGAACCTTCAGTCTGTCAGAGTTGATTCTCTCCCACTATCCTGGGCAGAAAGGCTCCTGTTACTGTCTCTTACCACTAGACAAATGGAATTGTGTTTGGCTTATTTATTGTTTATTTAAGTGATATTACTTTCCATTTTTGTTCTTTAATGTTGTCATAAGTTCCCCTTTTGGGTGAAGACACTGTGTGAAAAGTAGTCATGTAGAAAAATGGTTGTAAATTATGTAATTTCATAAATTTTCTTGAATCCTTCTTTTCAGTAGGCAGAATGCCTGATCTTGTTTTTTTCCCCCCTAAATTCACTCAGGAAAAATATGGCCTTGGAACCAGACTGCAGCGGCAGAGGCCTGGAGCTCCCATATCAAGCCTGTCTGGCCTATCGTGAGTGCTCTTTTGTCATATATCCACGAATGGAACTTTTTTTTCCCCTAGTAAAACTACATGCATATTATTGGTGACTTAGATAAATCGATTCCTTGCCATCCAGCAGCCATAGTTTCATTAATTTCAAGTGTGCCATGAAAATCAATTTGTAGAGCCATGAAACTTGGCCTGAGATACATAGGTAATCCATCACAGTGAACAGTTCGTCACCCCTATTTTTTCTCAAAGTTACATCATCACCTCGTAGTAATACAGTTGTGAGCGATCACCATTTTTATATTCCACCACCGAAATGTATTCAAGGAACCTGCTTAAAGTCTGAAAATGAATAATTGGCCGACAAAAAGTCACTGTATTGACAAAGCATGCAGTCAGATTCAGGAGACACATGTAAAAACAGGCTAGGACACCATGAAAATAAGGATATGAATTTGGTCTCTTGTCTCAGAAGGTTGGTTGGAAGGTTAAGTCTAGTCAAGTCTAGATGTCAAAGTGTCCTTAAACACTGCTTTCTCAAGTCTTAACTGCATGACCATGCATCTTTAAAGGTGTCAAATTCTGAGCTTAGATTGAGTGATTGCCTTCGCACGACTCTCAACATGGAGACGGTTGAGCTGGTGGCTAGCAGCTAATGGTGCTAACGGTGCAAACAACGGCAACAGCGCTGACAGAGATAACAGTGTTTTCCTGGGGGGGGGGGACCAGATGATGGGTGTTACACTTCTACAACGACGCCGTGGACAGGGACTGTGTTATCAGCGGTAACTGCCATAGGAGCGCAGTGCAGAGCGACGGCCATTAGCTGGCTAGTGCACACACATACTGGGACTCGCATGCACTACCATGCACGCGCGGCCGGACCGGCTACGTAAACAAAGCGCAGAGAAGCTCTGAACACACACAGAGGGAGAGCGACTTCATTCTCTGCTCAGGACGGCACTATATCTTTACATAGTAAATAGTTGTTTGCTGCTATATTAATGCTCTGAATTTTGAATTTAGCCCTTTTAAAGTAACGTTGACAAGAAATAGAGTATAGCTGCTGGACTGTTAAGTGGATTACCTACCTCAAGTATTGTGTCAAGTCTTTGCAAGTTATGGAAACCAGTGGCTACCAAGAAGGTACAAAAGAAGTCTAAAGTAAATGTTCAGTGTCAAGTTAAAATATTCATAGGTTATTAGTAGTGAATGTACTAAAACTTCCAAAACCACCTGTACTGTTAGTAAATTTATTGTAACGTGTATATGTTAAGAGTGGTGTCAACATTAGAAAATCTCTTTGTTTTACTGCTTTTAGTTTACATTACATGCCATCATTGTAAGAGATACAACAGATTGTTGATAGCAGTATTTATGTAATTTCACCAGCCTTAAAGAGGGCGAGGACCAGAAGGAGATCTCCATCGAACCTGCCCAGGCCCTTGATGAAGTGGAACCTCTTCCTGAAGATTGTTATACCAGGCCCATCAGCTTACCGGAGGGTAAGAGTTTGATTAGAGCTCACTTAACAACTCTTAATTATTTTTGGAAATGATTACTAATTATCTAAGAAATATCTTGTGTCCTTCAAGTGACCACGCTGCGCCAGCGGCTTCTGCAGCCTGACTTCCAGCCTGCGGGGGCGTCTCAGCTCCACCCCAGACACAAACACCTCCTGATGAAGCGCTCACTGCGCTGCAGGGTCAGTACCACTGCAGGGTTTTACTCTCTTGTATCAGTTAAACGGCTGTTGTTTTTATGTAGATCATATTTAGATAATAATAATTTTCTTTCCTCTTTTCAGAAATGTGAGCACAACTTGAGCAAGCCAGAGTTTAATCCTACTTCAATCAAGTTTAAAATTCAGCTGGTGGCTGTGTGAGTATGAGCATGATGATGCTGATCTTTTTATAATTCATAAAAAATCAAAATCAGCCTGAAGCCTTATGTAGTTTAATTAGATTAAGGTCCTAAAGTTAAATTGTAGCAAAGTGCAACTATAAACACATATTCAGGAAATTATCCATGCAAAAAGCTTAATCATAAACACGTTCTGTTATTTATTATATACTATACTATACTATATACTATATATTTTTAAAAATAGTAGTTTAGGAGTAATTAATGCAGTACAAGTAGCATGTTGCTCTCAGGAGTTTATGGTTTGTGAATGGTTGCATTTTATCTGGTACAACCAGTATGAACTCTCAGCTTTTAGTGAATGTGGTTGAATGCTGTGTTGGACACAGTCCGTGTGTTTGAGTGTAACTGTGTATTGATCGTTCCTCCCACAGGAGTTACATCCCTGAAGTGAGAATTATGTCCATTCCAAATCTCCGGACCATGAAGGTCAGTGTGTGCACTGCTTCTGACATGTTCACTATATCTTTTACATGGTTTATTCATCTTGTTCATAATCTTAACCTCAATAAGTTGAGTCTGTAACATGCTGCACTGAAACACAGCTAACTGACCAGTAACTCAGCTTTTTGAGCTCAAGTTAAGACCGTCTCTATTTTTTTGTCCAAGGAAATTCAGTCACTCAGATATATTAAAAAAAGTGCATAAGTGAGTAACAAGTACAATAAATTTAACAGAATTACGAAAAAACAAGATAATAAAGGACATTTAAACACAGTACAGAGTAGTAGTAGACTAGTAGCAGAGTGTATGAGGGTAAGAATGAGGGTTTGTGTTTTAAGACGGGGTTGTGTCACTAAGGAGACACCGCATCTCTCAGTACTTTTCAGCTTGATGCCCAGAGATTTGAAGTATTAATACAAGGGTCCTTCAGAAAAGGCTGAAATGCACTTGGCGTCCCTAAGAACCTGCTTGCTACAAGCATCCCTGACCAGGACAAAGCCTAGTCCTCAATAAGAATCCCTAGTTCTAATACATTTACAGAGTTAAACGGCCTATTGTAGAGATCCAAAGAAGACCCGACCTTATAAGTGAAGGCAAGTTGGGTTAAACTTTTGTCTCTTTCCCACCGTGTCTGTTTAGGAGAGCCAAGTGCTGCTGACCCTGACCAACCCAGTGGAGAACATCACCCACGTCACATTGACTGCCTGTGAGGACGAGGATCCCGATGACATCAACAGCACAGCTAAGGTATTTAACCAGACTTTCTCCTTCATTTGTTGAAATAAACTGTAGTCACAGAAAGTATCAGTTTCAAGTCCTGGGGGGAATCAGTGTTAATTTCATTAATGAAAACTTTGACGAAATATGTTCGTCAAAGACCTTTTGTTCCACGACTAAGACGAGATGATGACGAGATGGCACCGACGTCGTTAAATACTAACCGTGACGATATCAACATGTAATATCGTTGATGGAAAAAAGACGAGACTAAAATGTAGCTTAAAAAATAAAAACTTTACCAAAATCTCTCAATATTTTCGGCACTTTCCACCTTCTCGTCCCGTCTCCCTGTCACTCTTTCTCAAACACACACTGAGGCCGTCTCTGTCCTTCTTTTCTCAGTCCTCAGTCCTGACAGTTGTGCTACTATAATTCATAAAGTTTGCGGGCTGAGTCTTAAGAGAGAAAACATTTACAAAAGTAATGACTGAAAGTTGTAATGACTTTTCGTCGACTTAAACTAGACAAACTATGAAGGCTACAAATGACAAAAATGTGACAAACTAATAAGAGTTTTCATCTAAAGAGTAAGACTAAGACTAAATCTAAAATAGCTGCCAAAATTCCCAACTACTACCAAATATTGACACTATGATTTAAACAGTATTGGTGTAAATACTGAATGTAAAGAATATGTTAAATGTGAAAGGGAGAGAATTATCACCCAACTCTGCAGTCCAACAGCTAAAAACCCAGATGTTTTAAGGCCAGTGAACATTAAACCTAAATTTGTCAGGTGGTCAGAAACATTTCAATGGGTTGATAATTTAGTTCTGCTGGGTTCACAGTTGTTTCCTAAAACCACTTTATGAGGCGATAATATGTCAGGGCTGTGTGTTTATCAGCTGGTTGGGGAGTACTTCGGCTCCACATGGTGGCCAAACATCAATGAATGGAGTTTTAATTGCTGGGACGAGCACCATGGCTCAAATAGAGAATAAAAGAACTGTGCACAGATTGTGGCGGTTGTTTACCACCTGCCTACTTTTAAATATTGCATATTATATCAACCAGTGTTCCTGCAATCTTACCAGCCATCATCAGAGAGCGCAGGGCGGTGTGTTCCTTCACACCGCCTGTTCCTTATGGAGTAGATAGCCTTGTCATCATCTCATATGCAGAGCAGTTGGGTCCCATTTTACCTCCATCTGTCAGCTGTCACACGCTCGGCTAAGAGTGCCGTGTTCCTGTGCTAAATGGTCTGCTGGGCTGCCAGTTGCCGGCAGCCGCTGCGAGGCTCTCGGTGACTACAGGCTGTTTGTCTTGGCCTCTTTAGCGGTGAAGTCATTGGTCCAGACTGGGTAAGGAAGAGCTCCTGGCCAAAACAGAGCGTCTTCATGACCCATTTCCCTTAACTTTGCGGCCAAACAGAGTTTGCAGTCCAGTCATTCCGCTTGATCTGATATTCAAACACCTGGAGGGCAGCGTGAACTACAGCGGGCCACGCTCGGTTGATTTCATCGACCAGCTCTTTTCAAGGGTGGCTTCGCTCACCTCTTACATATATTTATGTGTTATATTATAGTATGTGTAAGTGCTGATGTTTATAAGGGTTCAATATATTCATTTTACAGGTAAATGTGGTCCAAAGTCCCTTCCCCCCCCCCTCACACATAGCACAGATATGACTGAGTTGTTTTCTGAGCAGTGCAATCATCTCTATAGACAGATTCTGCATTCATACGCAGGGACAGGATTTTGGTATCGGAAGTGTTCTGGTTTCCCTTTGTAGTCTGAGTAGTATCTACCAATCACGTTTGATCAGGCTTTTGTCGGCATTGGCCGAAATGAAATCTCAGAAACCACACATTTAGCTTTTAATTGGTTTAAAATTAGCTTGTAGACTGTCTACTTGTGAAACAATCCGGTCGTAGACGTCGTCTCTCGCATTTCAAGTTGCTAATCGGACTGTAAACAATGAGCAGCGCACGGAAAAGGAAGTCTTGGCCCGGATATCTGCTGGCTACACCGGAACCCCAGACATATAGCCCCTTGCCCACAGACGGGTTATCCGACGTCAGACCGGTAGACGATGGGTTTCGAGATTGGTGCAAACATCAATCTGTTGTATTCAAGTCAGATTTTGGGACAACTCCACATGAATTCTGCAGGGATTCCTCAAAGAGCTGCAAGCGGTGCTTTTAGAAATAGAGCCCCAAGCTGTTGTCAGAGCGACCCAGAAAATCGGACCTAAACCAAAATGGTAAAGTGATTATTTAGGTCTTTATTATGACTGTAAGCTCCTCGTTTATTTCATGTTTGTGCAAATTGCCGCACATCTGCTCATTCTCTAATAATTTCTTAAAATTGTAGTAATCTGTCTCCTTTCTAGAATCAGTTAAATGTGTTGTGTTGTATACAACTAAAGCCACATTAATAGTAATTATTTTAATCTTTTGTGACATATGTGAAGAATACTCGTCCTGGAATAATAATTTTTTCCACAAAAAAATTCAGTTACCCTGTTGAATACATTCTTCAATTAAATCTGCCTCGTCTCCCTCATTAAAAACATCCAGAATCTATACATTTGCAAATATTGTTCACTTCAAAAGTTGTAACTACTGGACTTCCTTGGCTTCCCAAATTAGTCTTGATGTCACAAAATGATGCTGATACATACAGTACGCGTCTTAAACTCAGTTAAGGTGAGCACAGAAACATTTCCTCCTCCAGCAGATGAATTTTAAAACAGCCTTCTAGTGACAGACTGCACATCCATCTTTCTGAACAGTGAAGGTCAAACTTGAAGCAACAATAAGTAAAACACATTCCTGAGTTGAGGGAGATTTATTTAAATATTTTTTCCAGAACACATAAATTGGCATTCCTTCAAAACAGAGAGGCTATATATAATGTTTAAAACCTAGGTTGACTCATCCAATAGTCTGAAAGTCACTGAATGTTGGAACTGTTTGTTTTTTCAGGTTATGGTTCCCAGCAAAGAACTGGTCTTGGCAGGAAAGGATGCTGCTGCTGAGTACGATGAACTGGCTGAACCTCAGGACTTCCAGGATGACCCAGAGTAAGTTAATACACACACACACACACACACATATACACACACACACACACACACGCGCACACATTCACAATCACAATGAATTAATAGTGTGAGGTAACTCTTAACCTGATCTCTCTGTTCTTTCCACAGTGTTGTTGCCTTCAGGAAATCCAACAAGATTGGTTTCTTCATCAAAGTGATCCCTCAGAAAGAAGAGGATGAGGACGTCACCGTTTCTTTCAAGATCCGACACGACTTCCGTAACCTCGCGGCTCCCGTCAAGCAGAGCGAGGAGGGAGTCGAGACCGCCACCGAGGCCATTTGGCTCACGCACCACGTAGAGCTGAGGCTGGGGCCGCTCGCTCCCTGAACATGAATACTCTGTTTGCTGTCAAACAGTCCTAGTGTTGGGTTCTTTGAACTAATTTCTGTAAACTGTGGGATGAATTTAATTTAAAAAAAAAAAGATTTCTGATTCTGCTTATTGATATGTAAGAACTATTTGATCTGCTTAACGTACAGTTGTTTCAGAGTTTTAGCTTAAGTTGCATCACCAGATACATCGTAGGAACGTACAGGGATTGCATGATAGCAGTTTATAAAACTACATGAAACCATGACTGATAAGTGCATCAAGTTTAACTTGACATATTTTTAAACTTAAAACTTAAGTTTACTGATTTGTTGTTTGTTTAGTTTACCAAAAACATGACGATATACTGTATTTCATTATCATTCTCCTCAGCTTAAACACTATACCATCTGTCAGTAAAATGCACTTTTAGTGTGAGGTTACTTATAGGAAACAGAACCTTATAAATACATATAATTACTATTTACATCAATAAAAGTCTTGTTTTGTTTATTGGTTTGTTTGTATGTGCTGCATACAGTATTTTCTGAAATGGCAAAGCAACTACAAAGAATGTTTTGCCTTATTGTGGATTTCTTTTTGTGTGGATTATTGATCTTTGGTGTATGTAGAAAATAGCAGTTTACGTTGTTGAGATGAGTGTTTATACGTTAATATAACAACATCAAGATTATAAATGAGCAGAATCAGAAATCATAATTGAGAACAATCCGAACAATTGCCAACTGTGCAGCCCACTCCTCTGCGCTTTCAGCTTATGTATCCTCCTCGTCAACATCCTGCAGACGGTAATATCGTATTAACTCGCATGCTTCAACTATAGTCAATATCGCACACGTTAGACAATGTCATCACAGTTACTGATCCTGTACTGTTTTGTTATCAGAAAGGTTCTTCTTGGGTTTGAGGGTGATACCTGCCCATCATTTTTGTTATTGTCTGAAGTAAAAACCTTCACTGGCACTATGGAGAGGATGTATAAGAAGCTCTGTAAATTCCATGAAGTACAAAGTGTTCATTATTTAAATGTACTGAGACACTATCATTTTTTTTTCTGATTTAAAAAATGTAGAACTCACTGACCTCTCTGCCAGTGCATATCGTGAGCTGCTGTCATTTTTGGTCTCAAGTGTGTTAGTAAAACAGAGCCTTAAAACACAGTTAATCTTCTGTACCGGCTAATAAAATGACGTGATACTGTAATGGACCTCTTGATTGTTTTTTTGTCTTTGAGGGCTGATGTGACTTTTGTAATGAATTGTGGCTCTCTTAATCGCACACTGACTGTCAAATGCTCTTTGTGGTGTTTTCATTGTCGCCACAGGATGGCGCTGCAGGCAAACAGTTTCTCACATAGCAGTTGCTTTCGAGATGGCACTGGAAAGACACAGAGCATACAGGGACATGCATTCTTCAGTATGATCTTGAATTACCCTACAAGCTGAAACAGTGTGTCTGATTATAGTATTGGTTGACTGAGAAGGTGCAAGACACTCAAGACAGAAACATTTTAATAATAATCCAAGCAAAGCTGGGGTGTTTGCTTCTTCAGGATGTGAGTCATGAGGATAAAATGTCTACCTGTCAACATTAGGAGAAGATAATAATAGAATGTGTTTTCCACCGGATACCATTTTTGTATTTAACACATATCAGCCCCGTTCAGTGTTTTGCTAGTTTGCACACATGGGACAGTTTATTGCCTCTGGAAAGGCCGAGCAGAATATATGTGTGATGCAGGCCCCGTCTGCTTCGTAAACAGACCCACTCCGTCTGGGTAATAAAGCCATGATTTTCTTTTATCTTCGGCAGATATAAACAGCTCGGAAGAGTGGTCTGTGTAAGAGCCATAAATCACCGCTGAATATGAGGTAATAAAGCACACATGGGGCGAGTCGGTACCACTGGAACAGCCCAGACTCCCACTTCAAACAGCTGATGATAGCAGCAGACAGTAGCTGACTGTCAGTGCACAGCAGTGGTGTGCTGCTGTACCTGCACTTGCTGGGAGGTTGCTGGGATTATCCATTATTAAAAAAGATGTACGCTTAATATCCAACACTTGTACATATATAGTCAGACCATAATTTGATTTAGATCAACAGAGAAGAGAGTGATTGAAAGTGGCTGAATTGCATATGGCAGTGGAGATTTAACTGACTCATGAACAGACCTTGAACGATCCCCAAAAACCACCGTCTGGAAGACAAATTCTGGATTCCTCTGGTCAGGATAATATTTTCCTGGATCAAGACTCCAATTATTTCATGCTCAGCAACAGCATGTTCTTATTTGTAGAACCTCATACTGTAAACAGCACAGAAATCTGACCTGTGACCGTTTTACGGGGATTAGAAATTAATATCATGGCTCTCCAGCAGTGTTGAGTAAGTACGAAGGTTTAGTAAAGGGTTTCATGTCTCTCCTTTCCTCCTCCTCTGTTTTTCCTCTTTTGAAGACTAACATCTTTATTTATAAAGACAGACCCGGCCAGCCTTGACCAGATGAAAAATTCCTCACTGAATTACAAGTTTGACTGCACCCGGCCGGGACCTTTCCACAATTACGTCATTGCCCAAAACCGCCAGTAACTCACCCACAAGAAGAAGCATGACACAAACGAGCAAAAGAGGAGAAAAGCTACACCTCAACAGAGGCAGTAAATTCTCCCGATCTAATAAAAGATGTCATCTACTGTAGAAGCCTGCACAACTATCATTTCTCTACTCCTCTCACAGATCAACTGTAAAGTACATATGTGTATAAAAGAGCATTTCTTCATTAGATCTGTCAGGTGCGTAGATATTAAGTTGCTTTCTTACTTGCAAAAATACATTTATTTGCAGTGTTTCGGTGCCAGACCTTCATCAGGCATAGATGTTGCCAATATAACCCACAGAGGAGTCTCTATTTTCTCCTGCTTGTGGACCAGAATAGTTTCTGGGCACGAGGATGAGAAGCACAAAAAGACCCAAGAGCTCTTTTTGTGCACTTTCCACCCTTTTTTTAGCAGTTGAGCAGTAGGCCTGGAGGTGCTGTGAGTGATTAATCGCCTCCTTCATTTTATGCTCACCAGACCATCATCTGGTTAATTAGAGGTAATGGATGATGTCTACCCAGATGAATAACTGTAGGCTTCCAAAGCTGGGAAAGCCAAACCTGTGAAACATTAGCTTTTCAGGAGGAAAAAAAAAGCACTCTTTTTGTCATTTTCTCTCCATCTCCTTCCATTTCCTCTCGCCTTCATTCAGTCTGCGTTCGGACGGCTGTAGGTTAGTTGGAATGTTTACTTTGGACGCCTGGTTGAAAAAGATCGCTCTGAGAAAGCAGCTGACCTTCGACGCCCCCTCCGAGCCCCCGTCAGACTCGCAGGCTGCAGGCCCGCTCTTTGCTTTCATTTGTCATTTGCTCAATTGCACACCGGGTGCATTACGTCTGTAAGGGCACAAGTGTGTCAGCACCCCAGAGCTGAGGCCGGTGCCACCGATTGGGGCCCCCGGGGAATCGATGAAGCCACTGGAGGGCTGAAAGCCTCCTGTTGTCTCTACGCCTTCCCACTCAATTGAGAGACCAGAGGAGAAATGAAATCAGACAATCAGGATTAGTCTAGTTTAGTGAAGGACATTGGATAGCCCCGTTTTGTTCACCGTATGCTACTCTGCACATTCGGTCACAGTGTGCTCTTTGCAAACCTTAAGAGCAAAGTCAAAACGGTATTTTTGTTTACCTTCAACGTTTTTTAGTGATCCCACAGATGTCTTCTGTCTGCCCAAAGAGATAAAATGTTTTCTCAGTTTCAAGCAAAATGTTTAATTACAATATTTCTACAGACTGCACAGGCCACTGCCCGGCTTGATTTAACGTAGGCCCATAGAGTGCTGCAGGGATGATGTATTTTTGTAGACCAACACGGAAGTTAGCATCACACTGGGAAGTAGTTTTACTCTCAATTAGCCACTTGTTAGCAACCACCTCACGTAAAAGCCTCAAAATTCACTAGTTGGATATTTGACATATTTTATGTTGTAGAACAAAACGTTACACACGCCACTCCATGCCACAATATTTTAATTAGTATGTTTCACGAAGATCCAAGAAGGATCGAAACTTAGTTAACAAAACACATTGCGTCATGGAGTAGTGTGAAGGCGTTACCTTTTTCCTTTACTGATGCTGTTCTGATAGCCTCGCACCTACCTGATGTGCGGAAGCAAATAAGTGTATTTCCCAACTTTAATAAGAGGTGATTTTTGCACTAGCATATAGAATGTACACTAGTGTGCTGAGTTGTGTTGAGCTCGCTGACATAATCACACCGAGGCTTGAATTTTCTGAAAGGCTTTGGGTCTGTTTGCACAGACGTGTAATTCCAGTCACAAGATATTTCACCCCGGAGCACGAATGACACTCATTTTATTTGCTTATATCAGCAAACAGAGCAGAGCTTGAGTTCCTCTGACCTTTATAGAAAAGAGTCATGCATCTCTGCACCTGCCACACTAAGATCTTAATGCAATGATGCCCATGCAGCACAAGATTATCCTCTGTGGTCTACTAGTATCCAGACAAACAAGGTTCATTAACCGCCAAAATGAATTACATGCCCCAAAGAAATGCAGCCACACACAGGCAATAATGCAAGTTCAATAAATAGAGGATTTCAATTAGGGCAACACTTGTAACAGAAGCACCGTTGTTGTCTCATTGTGGACGTATAGCCGGAGGCGTCTTGGGCAGCTTGCTGAATGTGTTGCTGGCAGCTGACAACTTATTGTGGATAGATGCTGAAGACAGAGGCGGCTGGTTTCCTTTGTGCAGCTGTCCCAGGGGCGTGCAGCCAAACCCACCGAAGCCCAGCCCAACATGACCCAGCAACACACCACAGATACTCTATAGGCCTATCCAGTATACTCAAGTTCCCATTACTGGGCAGTGCCGTATTTCACCAAGGAGAGGCTAAGATAAATCGATGTAGGGAATCAATGAGAGCTTCATTGGATTTACCGTGCAGGAATATGAAATGTCAAACTGTAGATGTGGATTTGTTGTCGACTCTATCAGCGGCACATTTCACACACTGAAGAGGCCCTTAAAGTCGCACTGTAGTTGGAACTGACCAGTAAACAGCAACACATACAGTGTTGGTGTGTTTTTACTTGCATGATTGTGGCTTCATACATGATTAGGCTATACTTTGGTTTGCACGTGAGAGTTGTATATGAGATGTATGGAGACGTTCGGGACTCCTCAAGATAATCCTTCTTGTGGAATATTGGATGCTTTCACCTCTTCAGGTCTTTGAACAATCCATCAAATGAGAAAAAATCCGTGAAGGAAAAAAATCACTACTCACATCCCATGACATTACACTAACACCATAACCTGTGATGAGAGGTCACACATAGGTCATAAACCAAAAAGGTTGAGAACCACTAATTTAAAACAGTGTTTTAGTGACATAAACGGTGTATTCTGCCACCAGCAGTTAGGTTTAGTTCAATAGTCTGTTGCTAGTTCTGGCCGTGGCTAAAAGGTAATACGAAAATTGTGAAACCCTTCCGAGATGGTTAAGGTTAGGCATTGACCTCGAATGGTTAAGGTTAGAACCGGTCGTTGGGCAGCGTGTCTCGCTAGAGTTTTTGCTAGTTTTTGCTAGTTTTCGCAATTTGTGTGTTACCTTCTAGACACGACCCATAGTTTTATGGCATTGCAGTTTAACTAATTGACATTTTTATATCCACCATTTTGTCATCAAGCAAATACTGACAGACAACTTTAATCTAGGCCTACTCCTCAATCGTCCTCAGAGCATTCTCTGTAGGAACTCTTTCTATTATTTTAGCTGTTTTGTGAGTGCTGATGTTGTGATTGTGATTTACTGTGTTCAGTTTACTGTTAACCGAGCTAGTCAGTATGCTAGCTGTCTGAGGTTAATGTTTTGCTAATACAACATTCTAAATAACTCTTGATTTACTGATAACTTTATGTATTTTGTAGGCCTACTATAGCGCTGTCCCCTGTTAGTGGATTCGTCGACTAATCTGTTGTTTTGGTCTCAGTTGAATAGTAATTTTTTTATGCTTTTTTTTGCTGAATGACTTATTTCCAAGAAACTTCTGAGCACATCTCTGATAAACACAAGGTTTAAAGTAGTGCTTTTGTGTGATTCTTTGTGGAAAACTCAATTTTACAGATATGTTTTAATAATTGATTAGTTGACAAATTCATATGACAACTCAGAATTTTTCCAGTTGAAGTTTCCAACTTCTGATTCACCAAACGTAAACGAAAACCATGGCTGACCGTGATAAACTTTGGCAAGTGTACACTTGATCTCTCAGCAGTGCAGTCTCCACATTTTTCTCACATTTTTAACGTTTTACTAAATAACTTTTGTTCAGAGAAGATAACTTTCAGAGATTATTTACCAAAACCAGCTACCTAATAACAGGACGGACATATTTGACATCAATTTTGGCTACATGCAGAACAGGTTTTACTATATGACAGTATGTATTATTTTAATTAAATACATGCAAATATACTTAACATTGCCTTTTAGTTGATGGTTTACCATTTACAATATTTGCTTCCATCGTTGTGTGACGTCAGACAACTACTTCTTCGTGAAGTCGGGGTAGATGGATTTGCCCCGAGTTGACAAGTAGGACCTTCGACTTTGAGTGGCGTTCCATTGTACTTTTTCTTGTAGTAGGTCGGACATTTTTCGAGTTCTGAGTCGTCTTGAACGCATTAATCAACTAAAAATGTCTTTGGTTGAGGACAGCCCTAGCCTACTATATGTTTACTTACTAGATTAATTACTGTGTTTTGCTTCCTGTGAGAACTTAATGTTTGTTACTTCCTGGCATGAGGAACAATGCAACTAATATATAACACCCATTGTCACCTATTGTCTATGGTATTTCATCTTTCTCTGCCATGTAATCATTGAATTTGTCATCAAATACTATTTCCACTGTTTCAAAATTGCTTCCAGTGAAGACTTAAAAGGCCAGCTTGGAAGTGTGTTAAGCTGGCTACATCTGCAACTACACACAGTGAGGACAAAGGACATCTTATATCTGAACTAACCTGCTACAAAACTATATGATATAAATGTAAAGTGGCCATAACCATGCATGAACAAACCTACAACTACTGTATGTTCACACACGAAGCATATAATATCACATTTGCATGCAGAGTATGGTGAGACTCTTGCAGATATGAGTGTGAGGTTTCATCAAAATCCCTGCCTAATGAATTATAAAGCAGCTGATGCAGCCACAGATGTTGAGGGGTGCATTTTGATTCAGTATTCATTATCTTTAAGTCCTGAGTGATCTTGTTTTCCACCTGCACACACTAAACTTGCGCCCACTGAATTAATGAGAGCGTCATCTGTAAAAGGGTTTTATAGATGCTCAAGCTCAGCTGTGGAAACAGAGTCAGACTAAAGATCCCACAGGGAGTGTCGGCTGAGAACAGAGGGCGAAGATACACATTTCAGTCATGCCTAAGGAATTTAAGACAGATTACACTTTGCCATCCCTGCTGAAACAATTAAACAAGGAACATATAATGAGATCACCGTGATACACAGTTCATGTGATTAAGGAAAGCTAATTATAGTCAGAGAGGGTATTTGTGAAGTAGAAAAAATAAATCTAAGAGGTTGTGTTAACTGAGCCTTCTCAAAGCAGAAACAGAGATGTAAATGTAACGAGCCCAGATAAACCTGACAAGAGGATGGAGAACATTCACTAGTGTTTGAGATAGAAATTTCAAAACATTTATTATTTACATAAGGATATCTGCTGTCTGAGGCTGCTGTTTATCTAGAGATTGGACTGAGGAGTGGTTCACTGTCAGGATGTCCTCATGCGTTGCCAGGCCCAGTCACTGGTTGGAGTGGCTGCTGGGAGGATCTAGGCAGACCGGGGTTTGTTGGCTCTTGTCTAAACCATGTTGTTCTCTTTAATTTCCTGTTGATGGGGCTCACAGATCTGATTTCCTGCCTACGCAGGAAAGATAATCTTGCTGCCAATCCGCTGACTTCGGTGGGGGAGAATTTCACTTCAGTGAGCCACGACGGCTTTATCTGAAACCCCCCTCCACCACCTTGACTTTTGGAAGATAGGCCTCCCTGCTATGTGTAATTTCATAATTTAGCTTTGATAAGACCTGGTGGGAGTGCATTGGAGAGAGTGAAATGGAGAGAGTCAGTTAAAGTGTACAATACATTTTTCAATTGAGATAGTAACATAATCCAGTTTTTACATACAACTACCACCGGCAGCTACAACTTAACAAAAATCTGGTTTTGTACAATGTGTCTGACATTATATAGTGTGGGCTGGTCTCATACACCGTTCGTCAACACATTCTCACTCCCACCTTGTCAAATACCGCCGCTTGATCAATGCCCCTTGGCATCGGAAACCAACGCACGGGGTACCCTTCTTGCATTACTTTTGGACGGACCAGGGACGGCGTGTCAAGATACGCTCGTTACACGCATAGTGTTTTTTCAAAATAAACTTCCGTTTGCGCAAGAAGTTATATTTAGGCAAGACAACCACTTAGGGAGGGTTAGGAAACGGTCGCGGTTGACGTTAACTTCACTGACTCACCTGACTCATGGGACAGACGATACAAACAAGTCATGTGACTAACGACTGACGTGACAAAATTAGTCAACGTTATTTTTAGTTTCACATGTGACACAAACACCAATCTCCTGTTTGAAAGTCTTGTGTTTGTTTGACCCATCCACCGCCGCTTCCACCTGCCCTTAGCAGACTTTCATGGTATTAATACCAATAACGAATAACGCCGCGGATGGGTTTACATTGGAGTTAGTTGAAAGCCCGGTTCGTCACATACTGTTGCTAAAGGGTGCCTCCGTTTTTCGGGTTCTGGCGCAGAGGGGCACTTACCAAACGGCGGTATTTGACGAGTTGGGAGTGAGAACGGGTTGCGTTTGTAACTATACCTATGAAAAGTAATGCACTGTAATTCGTAAATATCCTGCAAAATCAATTTGTATGTAATCCACGTAATCGTGAACTAGGAGGCATAAAGAGCAACAAACAGCATGGACAGAGGAGGTCGGGATGGATTTGTGGGTCAAAATACACCAGACCCTCGCCCAGGAGACTGGTGTTCGTGTCCCGTGTGAAACCAGAAGTCAACGTTGACTTATTTGTCATGTAAGTTCCATACTTAAGTTACAGCACTTCTGGTGTAATTTTAACCCAAACCACAATTGTTTCCGAAACCTAACTGAGTAGTTTTGTTGCCTAAACCTACCAAGTTGTTTTCTGTGAAGACTTAAGTTTATTTTGAAAAGACTGGAGCGGAAATTGACGTGTGTTACATGTTGTTGGCATTCATAGGAAAACACACAAAAACTGAAGAACAACTTTTTGTAAGACATTTTATGAACCATTATATGAGGATACGTTGCACAGTGTAGTGATATTTTAGTGGAAGTTTCTTGGCCTGGTCGCAGGGTTCAAGAAGGTCAAAGAAATGGAGGAGGAATAATGTAGATGGAGGACGGAGAGGGAGAGAGGTGTCCTGAGGGAAGAACATACTATGTCTTCAAAGGAGGGGAATATTTAAGTCTGGGACCAATCTGAAGCATCTGTCACTCCTTTCCGGTGTAACGTCCTCTGATAATGGCTGAGACTTAGCAACAGGGACGCCTCATATTGGTGAATTCATTTTGGTCTTCATCCCATGTGTGGCTGCGACTGTAAACTATCATCTGTGTTAAAACAAGATGCTATAATGGCAGTCAGGAGGCAACATCCGATCTACAATAATATGAGCATTCGCAGGGCTGCGAAATGGAAAGTCTGCACGCAGCAGCTCACCCACCGCTACAGGTATGGGACTGCACTCCAGGCCGCGCAGCAGTAATACATCCCTGACATCTTTCCATTTACCGGAGGATGGATGAGCTTGACCCCTCAGTACTTGACCTTGTTCACCCTGAAGCAAGAGCAACACATTCCCCACTGTATCAACATCACTCTGTTCAGCGTTAGGAACTTTCCGTTCGCTGGATGTTAAAAGAAGGACCACCACTGAGGTGTAGTCTCGTACAAATTAGAGTCACATGGAGACGCTTGTGTTGCTGTTGAGATGTTCCTTTAATTGAGTAAAACAACATGTGGGTGTAAGCCTTAGGACTGCAATGACTTCATGTTTCTGGTGTAACTTGCACAACATGGTTAGCTGGAACTTATGTCCAACACGATCTGTTATTAAGGGCCTTTTTTTTCCCTTTCACTTAGCTGAGTTCATAAATATTTTCACGCTGAGGGTTATCACAACATGACCTCATGAAAGGCTAAACAAAGCATTCCTTCTCCTGCGTAGGATAAAAAGCATCTACATCTCTCCCCATGTATTTTCATTTTATAACTCTTATTCACAGCTTTTATTGACGTCTTTACTTTCTTCTCCTTTTTTTCTTTATTTCTCTGGCCATCTTTCCATTTGGCCATCCCTCCTTCTCTCTCTCTCTCCTCCTGGTCCACCCAGCCCCTAATTAGAGGGGAGTAAAAATAAGAGTGGCGTTGCTAAGCTTTGGCAGACCGGGAGCCGAGCAAACCAGGTTCGCTGCCAGACGAGAAACCTTTCGGGCACGTTAGCCAGCACATAGCCTTTAAGTGGGTCACGAAAACTGAAACCCATGCAGACACGACTCTTTAACGCTTAAAACAGCTCTCTGGAGGCAGGGAGCTCCAACCAGAAGGTCAAACATCCCCTCAATCAAGACCCCCAAATCCCAGACACCTCGGGGACCGTGGTGCTGAATTTATTAGCGAGCTTTTACACTGGCTTGATCACCTGCGGGCTGGAAAAGGAGAAGGCGGTTTTCTTGACTCAGCCCGAACAGGAACTTGGTACCACTAGCTATTTATTTTCTCATTTTCTTATTCAGCACTGTAACGGGATAGGCCCAGATGGCTGCCGCTGGCTGGATTGGCAGGCGTGTATTTCAGGCTGTTTATATTTGGGTGTGTCTCCAGGGATACGCTCATAACTTACATGGCTGTTATATCAATACCCGATGAGTTTACAAATAACACTGCATTGCCAAAGATGTTACTTGAGGTCCTTATTTTTCATTCATTTTTATAATTATGGGATTCTGCACAGGAATACTTCTACTTGAGTTTTCTCTTTATAGAAGATCTTACAATAATGTGTTTTTCTGTACCCTGGCATTAGTCTCCTTGCTAGTGAGAAAGAAAACACAGTATTATATTCAGCTGCAATGCCTTGTATTATGTGACAATATGATTTTAGCTTTGCAGTCCTGAGCTGAACCCATTTCTTCTTAGCATGTGTTCTTCAACCCCTGCAACCTATGGGTGTGTATTTTCTGCAAGAAGAGGTATTTGTCACATACTTGTTTTAATGGGTTGTGTGGTGTTGCCTTACATTACTAAGGGTTTATGAGGGGAAATATGGGAAAACCCAAACTGTCAGTTAACCTTGGCTGCAGCCAGTAATTAGACGTGCCATTGGAAAGCACACACGATGGTTAGGCTACAGACTCAGATTTGGGAGGCAGAACGCTGGTTTGGATTTGATCCCAGAAAAATTGGTTCTTTCTTTGATTCTACGGACAATAACAACACTGTGTTGCACTGTTGTGGGTTTTCAGGCTTGTGTCGGCTCACATTGCCTGCATTTAGTAGGGTTTTGTCGTGTGATGCTCTCAAGATCCTTGCACAAAGGAATTGCCAAAATCTTTCAAAGGATGACATTTTGTGAAATACACTCTTTTGCCTTCTTGTTGAGAGTTAAATGAGAAGGTCAACACCACTTTAATGTCTTGATGCTACCTATGAAACAGCAGCTAGTTAGCTTAGCTTAGCATAAACACTGGAAGTAGGGGCAAATAGATAGCCTAGCTCTGTCCGAAGTTACCAAAGTCTGCTTACAAGCATCTCTAAAGCTCACTAATAAACACTTTATATCTTGTTTGTTTAATCCATACAAAAAACAAAGTGTAAGAACAGCATGTTGCGGAGTCACTGCACCCGGACAAAAACAGTCCAGTTCATAATCCACTGTAAAACTGCAAATTGCCGTTTTCACAATTTGTTTTTTGTTCAGGCTAAACAAGATACAGCGTGTTAATTTAGTGAGATTTAGAGGTGCTGGTAGTTGGGTGTTGTTGCCTTCAGACAAAACCAGGCCAGCTGTTTCCAGTTGTTATGCTAAGCTAAGCTAAACAGCTGTTGGCTATAGCTTCATATTGAACGGACAGACATGAGAGTGGTATGGATCTTCTCATGTAACTCTCGGCAAGAAAGCGTTTCCCAAAATATCAAACTATTACTTAAAAAAAAAGCAAAGACAGTTGAATTTGCTTTATATCTATATATAAGTATCCAGCTGGGATTTTTTTTTTTATTCGCTCCTGAACTTCTTATAAACTTCTACTCCTCTTCTAGTAACTTCCTCAACTTTCATTCCCCAATGATTTATGATCTGCATGAAATATTAGGGTTATGAAACACGCTGGTCTCAGCTGAAAGTCTGAAAATACAGCCCACACAAGATTCAGACCTTGCTCCATTTCTCAGGAAATGTTTGGTAGAATGACTAGTGGGTGGGTTACTCTTTTTCTTAAGGGATGTCAGAGGAGGAGGAGGAGGAGGAGGAGGAGAGGGTGTTACAGGGGATGCTAACTTAGAGAAGCACAGCACCTTCCTATTCATGCTCGCTGGCAAACAAGTGGCCAGGAAATGACACACGGAGAGTGCTGCTATCACCTAACACACCTATTTTATTTCAGCCAACCACAACATCCTCATGCACTCCATCTCTCGACACTCACACCCACAGTCTATCATCCCGGTTTCAACCCACACACCCTCTGTCTATCCTGTCCAAATCGTGTGTCATATGCTGTCACATAACCAACCTTTCATTGTAGTGGGTGTGTATCTTGGCTCATGGATGCAGCTTTTAGTAAAATACTTACTTGCTACTCTAGCTCATGTATCTCTGATCAGCGTGATTGTACAGTAGTCTACACTAGAGGATGCTGTTTTCATTCACTTCACCTTTTACAGTAATAGATTCATGATGTGCCTTGTCTTTTTAAGTTTGCATTTTGGGCCTGATCAGAGCAAAAGAAAATAGATTCAAAGAGTATTTTGGAGGGCGGAGGGCAAAGAGAAGCTGGATGTGGATTTCACCACGACGGTACACCGTAACTCATTTTCTTGAGTGGAAAATGAAACAAAGGGGCATTCACATGGCAACGCACACTGCTCACATCTGTTTCAGCATCATGTTGAATAAATCTTTTTGTACTCAGCTGCCATGACATAATCTAGATGCCATCAAAGTCAACTTTGCCCGTCAGCTTTGATGTCCTCCATATCACTTTTGGCATACTTTACAGTAATGCCTCCATGACTTGTCTGATCGGAGAGATCTTTCCAGATTTTCCAGTGGTTTGCTTGACGGCAACAATGTGACAATAACTCATGAGTGATCTTGAGGGAAATTTGAGTCAAAAGAAATTAAATTCCTCATCGGACCCTCCTCTCCTTCTGGAGAGTACTGGGACGGAAACCAAGAAAGACAACATCAGGGCTGATAAGACGCTTGGCTGGCTGCCCCGTACACAACAAAAAAGCATGAGGCATCCAAATTCCTTGGAAATACCCACCAGGCCCTGGCTGCGTGAGTTCAGTGTGTGTTGGTTAGCTCCGAGCTCGCTCTGTAGAGAGACGGGAAGCAGACGCGAAGGATTCCTCAGGCCGTTGTTGAAAGGCAGATTTAGCACCCTGCGTCCAGCTAGTCAGCCAGCCCGGGCCTACCCCATGCCCATTTTCTCCACACATCTGTAAAAGCTTAAAACTCAGTGGGCTGGATCACAGAGACAGAGCTGGCCTTTGTCAGACCTCAGATTCTCTGCCAGGACTCGACCTAAATGGATCAGACGCTGTCAGAGAGCACCAGGGGAGAACCGAGTTCACTGGCCCCGACCAGCAGCCCCGGTCCCTTTAGTTCATCAGAGCACTGGTCTGCAAAGTGCCAGCGACTGGGGGACTGCTCTCCATCCCACTGAAGGGGTTTTCTTTGAGAGCACTAGAGAGTAGAGGCAATGCAGCCAGGAGAGTCATGGGTATGAGAACACTACAAAAGACTAAACAAAGGCGGAGAGGGTGGTCTAAATAGACTACACAAATGCCTCTCTTCATTTCATGACTTTGGCTTTTAGCAGTAACAGCTTACCCTGCTATTTCTGTCTGAAAGCCTCCTCCTTTCTTTTCTCTTTCTGTCACCTTCCCTCTCCTTTCCCCTTGTTTATTTCGTCTCCAGGCCTCTCACCCGGCTGCCATATATAATGGCATGTGTTTTGATTGGTGCAGCACGGGGAAGCCGGGTATTGTGTGGACAGGATCTAGGCTGAGATCAGCAGATACTGTAGATCGGATGGTGGTTCAGGGCAGTGCTCGAGCTACCAACGTCATCTTTGTTTTACTTGGACCTTGCGAACACTTAGCTAATCCTAGAAAAGAGCCAGACATGCAGGAAATAGGGACTTATGAAAACAAGCAGCCAGTCCGGCATTATTATTATGTCGAACTCATTCATTAGAAATATGTTACTGTTGATTATGTGTCCAGATGTTATCAGACACCTTGTTTTCCTTTGGAGTAGACTGAAATGAAATGTAATCAAACGGATTGATAACTGCGGGGAAATAATGTCAAATGTTCAGTCATATTTCCTGCTTTTTCCCCATCTGTACATATTTTATTTTGAAGGTTTTGAACTTCACCTTTACCTCCCTATAGTATATGTTGTCTGGGCATCCTGAATGGCTGATTTCACGGTTGATTACGGCCCACCCCAGTGTTACAGGAGTGCACAGGCCTGGCTGCCACTTGGGGGCTGACACTGAAAGGATGCAGACAACTGATTTATGTTTTCTGGCAAAAATGTAGACAATTAATTTCGGGCGAAAGGCTCAAATTACAACATGCTTGGGCTGTTGTGGCAGGGGTGCCTGACCTTAAATAGCTGGTCTGTCAATGCCATGAATCTGCTATGATATAGAGGGGTTAGTAGCCGATACGAAACAGGGTGTGAACGGTAATATATCCCATATGGTGCTCCACGCTTTGATCAATGCAGAGAGGAGTCAACATGTTTCAAGACTTCTGTTAAGATTTATTAAATAGGCTTGTATGATGCACATGTGTACATACAGTATATAGAGTAAATGTACACATTTAGAAATATTTAGGTTGTGAGTCCAAGTCCCCCATTGAAGCCCCCCTACAAACCCAGTTCCCATCAGAACATTTTTACCAGACATCAAAAAAGAAGTCTGTAAAATTATTTGGATTTTCCATATTGTATTTTTCAGTCAACTAAAGTAATATTTTCTGTAAACTTTATTTTCCTACATTGTGTTTCACAACCTTTTCCATATTGCCAGGAATGAAATTCAGGCGGGGAAATACTGAATCCTTTATTTTTAATTTGCCATTCATTGGCCTAAATGTATTGAGTGTAAAAATACTGGAATTAGCCTAATCAGAATAATGTGTGAGTTTCAAGTGTAGAATGTCAACTTGTCGGTTGCAGGTTGCAGAAACTACTAAATTCCTTTTTAAAAAGAGTCTACAGCCATGTTAGCAGTTAATTGTTTGGTTGCACTCATAGACTGTATATAAGAAGTGAGCGTAGTCACCGTGACGTCACCCATTGGTTTGTGGACTGCCATTTTGAAGCCTCAAATTCAACATTTTGGCTGTCACCTTTTTGTTTTTTGCAACCAGAAGTGACACGAGAGGGTGAAGCTAAGCACAACCGAACGCTGATATACTGTAACTGTTATAATTAACTTTCATGAACTGTAAACACACTGTGAAAGGGTTAAAGTTGTAACACGGACAACACCCAGACCAGACAACACAATGGTAGCAACCTGTCAATCACAAGGTAGCCGCGCCCAAAAGCATATCCTGCTCTATGGTCTATTTGACTCTAAATGGGACCATAATTTACTAAATGAACATCATGCTGTATTGAAGAAGACTTGAGAATTGAGACCATGAACTCATGTTTATAATGTTTACTGAGGTAATAAATCAAGTGAGAAGTAGGGTGATTTTCTCATAGACTTCTATACAATCAGACTTCTTTTTGCAACCAGAGGAGTCGCCCCCTGCTGGCTGTTAGAAAGAATGCAAGTTTAAGGCACTTCAGCATTGGCTTCACTTTTAAGACTCTCATCTGGGAACCATAACTGTCTATACAAAATTGCATGGTAATCCATCCAATAGCTGTTGAGATATTTCAGCATGAAACCAAAGTGGTGGACTGACCGACCAACAGACCGACATGATAGAGACACTCATACTGTATTGGTTCACAGTTAGTCTGACTCACCGGATGTAGACTGTGGGTATAAGCCTGCTATTGGCCGCATAGTTCATGTGGCATTCTCCTCCCCTTTCGCTATCTGCGCTATCTATTTTACAAGGGCACCGTCGCTGCGTCCTGTGTTTAGTGCCGCCCAATACGATTGTGATCGGTTTAAAGAAATACAAACAAGCCAGAGCTTTCTTCCCCCTATACCCAAATGTGGGGAGCCAGACCTTTCTTTAGCGCTGACACAGCGCTGTGGAAAAATAGGTGCAAGACTAGTTCTCAGTAAACATATAGAGCAGGGAGGTATGTGCTTTGTAAACTGAGTCGTCAAGGAGTGTCGTCTTCATGTCTTCCAGTCCATCAGAGTTCCTCTCTTGTATTACATATCGCACTGCTGTCAGAGTGACAAGCTGGCCAGAGGGACAGTAACACAGGAATCACAATATGTGCCTAGTTTGTTGAAATAACTTCCTCTCCTTCAGGGGTGGACGCCACATCGCCTGATGTTCTGTGGGATTCAAGGCCTCTGAGGCTTTCCACAGTGTGTCATTTCCTCCCTGGAATCTGTGGCTTCGTCATATCACTTCCTAATGTCCTTGCCAGGCAGCGGCCCACTTGGCTGCAGCTCTTCTTTGTCAATGCTTTTTATGGCCTCATGGTTGTGCCACGGTCAGCACATGTCCACTACTGTCAAAAACATTATTTCCTTTTCTTTTCTTTTTTTCCTTTCACCGTTTAACTGTAGGAAAATTAATGAGTGCAATTGTGAACCATTTCAATATAATTCCCAGGCTTTGAATGGCATTTGGCGGTGGACTTTATTGTGTGGCCAAAGGCAGACAGCACTTATCCAACAATCTTTCAAAGCCATACCCATATATGGTGTTGGTTAAACCATTAAAGCAACATTTAGTTGCTCATTTGATGGTAAGTTCAACTTTGAGTGATAAAAGCTTGGAGCGTGTCACTAAAATTGGAAAGTGTTAATGAGAAAACGGTTTCTTCGACACTTTATTCCTTAAATTTTAACACTCTCAGTGAGGCAGATACTGCTCTGTTTCCTGAAGGCTCCAGTTGGCCGCTGTTTGGCTGAAAAAAAAAGGAAAGAAGGGAAGAAGAAAAAAAATAAGTTTTCCATCCAGCTCCAAGGCATCCCCTGGATCCGCATGTGGAAGTTTTAATGGGAGTCAGATGTGCTCCTAATCAAAGGAATATGGCGGGAAATGTTAGTGAGCCCAAGCAAGGAGAAATGGGACTACAGGAACTGTGATAAGACTCAAGCGACAGTAACAAATTACACTCCTTGACTTCAGAGCCAACAAACAAATTCACTGTAGGCCCAGAGTTGTTTTTACCTCCGCTGGGAACATGGTCATATGATGGTGTTAAATGCCATTTTATGAGGTGCTGTACATTATGGGACTAAAGACAAAATAGCTTGTAAAACAGGGACAAGCTGTTGATCTTTATAGTGAGTACAATACTAGCGTTCTTACATATTATTAATATATTAGCAATGCAAATAAATTTTCCTAATATAGCTTGGTATTTAAAGCAGTTAGTAGTCAATATTTTCATAATAACAATGGAACAAAAGGTTGTGCGTAATGTAAGGGGGTCGCTTGTAGTGACAAACCAACAGAGAACTAGAATGGCACTCGGAGAGCGCAGACCTCTGCCGAGGTGCGTGACTTTAAAAACAGATCACAGCTCACAGCTGGCGGTACTGTGAGGTGGTCGGCTTATTATTAACATGGTGTGTTTCCGTGTAATGTATCGGCGGATGCCTCTCACATTCAGCAGCTTTGTTATGTCTGTATAAGGTTATACTACGTTGTCTGTCATCCCGTCATCTACCGCTTTTTTCTTTCTCACCGCAGACGGCCAGCAGCTCCACACATGTATCTCTCTGCTCAAAGCAGGAAGAAGGCGGGGTCATGCGTCATCAACGTGTCATCAGTCACATTGCGCGGAATTCTTAAAAATAATTCCTGAATCCGGATCTCCACCTAAATCGAATGGATTGTTCATTGCGCTACACTCCACCCCTCCAATAAAAATTCATTCAAATCCATCATGAACTTTTGGAGTAATCCTGCTAACAGACAGACAGACAAACAAACAAACCAACGCCGGTGAAAACATAACCTCCTTGGATCAAGACCTAATTATCTCCCGACTCTTCCCCTCAACTCTACAGAACATTTTAACGTATTTCAGTGGTTGTCATACACCGTTATGCACTGTAATTCCTATATATCCCCAAAAAATTTATTTGTATTAATCCACGTAATCGTGAACAAGGAAGTATGAAGAGCAACATATGCTGCATAGGGAGGAGGTTGTGGTAGATGGGCGGGTCAAAAAACACTGTACTTTCGCTAAGGAGACTGATGTTTGTACCCCGTCTGAACCCAGAAGTCAATGTTGATTTATTTGTCACATAACTTCCGTACTTAAATTACGCCACTTTTGGGATTATTTTAACCCAAACCATGATCTTTTCCTAAACCAAACTAAGTAGTTTTTGTCACGTAACTTCTGCACATAAATTATGCCGCTTCCAGAGTTATTTTAGCCCAAGCCACAATATTTTCCTAAACCTTACAAATTAGTGTTATTGCTTAAACCCAACCAAGTTGTTTCCTGTGAAGACGCAAGTTTATTTTGAAATTACTGTATGCATGTAACGAGCAGAAATTGACACATGTCATGTGTTGCTGAACATTCGTAGGAAAACGCATGAAAAAATTTGAATAATTTTTCGTAAGATATCATACGAACTGTTGTATGAGAATACATTACTGTATGTTAACCCGTCTAGCACCAAACTACAGACAGAGCAATTTAGCAGCTAAAGAGCCAGATATTTCCCTCGACAGTTGGTGGAGACCAAAAACAGAGCTAAACGGAGAGTGAACATCGGACTTACATTCGTCAGATGACCAAATACGCGAATCCAAAATAATGCTAATGTTGCTCCATGTCTACTCGATATATAAATAGGTAATTGCTTCCTAACAAGTTAGCCATATCAACTTAAAAGGTGACAATATGTCAGTGCCCCCAAGTAGCCAAAAATGTTGTTATTGCAGGTTTAAGTCTAGTGTCTGTACTCTAGTTAGCAATAAAGTAAAACTAAATATTACAGGCCTTGAGTTTGACTGATATTAACCAACTGCATTCACAGCTTCTCTTAAGCATTCTCAAGAGTGTGTTATATTTTCCGTATAACGATTTTCTCTCCACAAAAGAAACTGTTACCATTGCTCAGCATTTTTTTGCGCTGATGTTGCACATGCAGTTAACACTCTGGTAATACCACAGTGGCTCCTGACAATGGCATACCGCCTATCTAATCACCCACTGCGCTCGACCTCGCTCTGTCTTCCTCTCACTCCCTCTGTTTTCCAATCATGCGTCCTACTTATTATATATTTCAGTGCCTGAGCATGCCCGGGGCACATTGACCACCAGTGCGGGCGACGGCATGAAAATGGAAGTGATGATGTCATGTGCTGATACGCGTTCACAGGAGAGAAACAAACTCGGCCATTTGTCTTTGTCAAACCACAAGCTCCTTTCCTCTGCCTGTAGACTAAACACACTCGCACACAGCCAGGCACGCACTGTATGCATACATGCTCATGAGTGCACACAATAAGATGCCACCACGTACACAGACATGAAAAGAAAATTAAAAAAACACGTTATAAGATTTACAGATATGCAACAGCAGACCGACCGACATGCACGAACTAACGTTCCAAACAACCACTTGAAAGTGCTGTATATCTAATTTGTCATGGGGTCCCTCTCATGTGTGGTGACTTTAACTGTTTCTGAAGCTTCGTTTGCATCCATCTGACTCACACAGACAGACAAACCACAGAGCTGCGACTTAACTCCCATAAAATAACCCTAGGTCATGCACATGGAGCTCATGGGAAAGTAGCTCTGAGTTTTCAGCCCCCTCTTACTGCTCACGCATTGGCTAGATTATAAAAGCGCATTTCATTGCACTCCATATTCTGAACTAAACTGGCTTGGTTCACAGGGAATATCTGTGGTTTTTAAGAGTACTACTAAAGCGGGTGGAGTAGGAAAAAATGAAATAGAGAGAAAAGTAAAAGAAAGCAACTGTCACAAAAATAGGAGACGATGTAGGAAGCCTGTTGAAGCATGTTTTGTCTATTTACAACACACTCATCGCTGCTGTCTGGAATGCCTGCATTTGACTGGAAGAACAATAATCAAGAGAGCTGCAGGCTGCGGCGTCCACACAGGAGAGGTTATGGGTATTCAGCAGTTTGCATGAACTCTATTTCTCCCTCAGCCGTGGAAGTGGGACAAAATCTTAAAAACATGCTTATGTGGGATGCCTAAAAAAAGAACCTCTGGTGTCTGTTTTTGTTTAGCACGCTGCGCGGAGGGGCCACGGCAGTGTCATCATCCAGGTGGGTGGCTGGTAACAGTGGATGAGGGGGGTTTCTTGAGGCGTGGATAGTTTTTCCATTAAAATTGTGGTGAGAAAAACATGTTTTCTTAATTGGTCTTTGTAAAGAGCAGAGAGAGTTTTCTTCTCAAACATATGCTGAGCAGATGGGATTAAACCCAACCGGCATTCACAGGCAGTTATGGATAAACAACTTGGATGGCCTAAGGTGTAACCTCTCCTTTACAATAACAAATTAGTTCACTTTAAATTGAAAAGGACACTTCCTCTGCATGCTGCGTGAATAATTTGGGTATGGATTCCACATTGTCCTGCCTTGCTAAGTGCCTGTCAGGGGGTTACGTGCAGGAGCGGACATGATGGAGGTGAGGTCTGGTATTTATGGGACGAGACGGTGATTTCAGAGCTGCGGGGACTTCTCCAGACATCCGGCTGAGGCGATGTCTGCTGTCAGTAAGGTGCAGCAGGCTGAATACACCTGAGGCAGATTAAACAGATCTGGTAAAGGTGTGTGTGTGTGTATGTGTGTGTGCATGCAAGTACACATGTATTCACATACACATGCAGGTGTAGAGTGAAGCTCCAGTCATCTGGATCACCTGGCCAGAGTCTAACATAACTCAAAAGGGCATAATGAGAGACTGTGTCCCAAGTTCAAAGAGTTAAATGTTCCTCCACTCTCTCATTGTTGCGTTCATCGTCTGAATCACCCATCTGTGGTATTAAGGAATGTTTTCAGAACTGTCTGGGATTTCGTTTCCCATGTGAGCAATTTTAGGAGCTATGTGTCATTAACAGTCACGGTTGATGGAGAAGAACCGAGGAAGAGCTTCAGTGGATTCTTTTTACTGTTTCTATGTTTGAAAAGAAAAAAAAAAGACTAAAAATCTGTTACCATGCAAGGGAACATGTGAGGCAGTAATTTTCATTACGCACCAGAAAGCAGAATAGAAATATAAAGACTGCTGTTCTTACATCCTTCCCACTACTGGGGATAACAAAGTTTAAAGGTTGTCAGGTAATCATGACCCCTTCCCCTTTACCCACCCCACCTACTTCCAGCGCCCTTGCTCAGACCACACCCATCTTCAAACTCAACCTTCATTTCGATCTCACCTGTTTCGTGACTGCATCTTGCACAATCGTGATGCTATCATGTTGACAAAATCTGTCCACAGACAGAAATATAAACACCTGGCAAAGTATTCAAAACCACTTCTGTGGTATAGTTCCCCCTACAGTAGGTGTCTCCTGGACCACATTTTGTTATGATGACACACATACACACGCAAGGTGAAAACAATACCAGCCACACGCTGTTGCGACTGGTAATGGATACCATTTTTACCCAAACTGTCCATTGTAAACATTTGATAACACAGTTTATAGACCAACTCCTGGGTCAACTTTGACCCATACTGTGTAATGAGGGATTATTATCGGTGCTCCTTCGGTTTAACTGCTACCTCTCTGATTGTCTGACTGTTTGTTGCCCCATTGGACCTTTTTTTTTAATCATTGTTTCCAGACTCTGAGATCTAAGCGATTATAGCAATTATTTTATATTGAGTACAATGTTATTACATTCAGTAAAACAGATGGCTGGAGCAACTAAAACAAACTAAATTGTATTAAACCACAGTTTTCCTTTCATGGGGTTTATCCTGTGTACAGTGTGTACTGACTTGTCAGGCTCAACTCTATAATGTCAGACTTGGTTCAACTTTAGTCGAAGCTGTTGTTTGCAAGCCTCAATAATAAAACAGAGACTGACAATGTATTGTATAAAATGTACAGCAATCATGAACACGGTACTGAAACGAAATTGTCTTATGACCAAGACCTTTCAAAAAAGTCCATTGTAAGTATTATACAAACCTCTTCATGAATCTACTAGTGCAGAGTGAAATAAATAATGAGCTGTATCTTTAAGAAACAATTACACCACCATCAGTGTTTACATGACCACCGAGCTGTGACTGGCATTGACAGGAGTTCAGAGAGGACACTGAACACCACAGAAGCTGAGTCCTCTCAACATGAGCCGACAGTAATATCGCCTCCCAAAACACTAAGGCATATAAAGCTGATTAGCCGGCTAATAAATCTGATTAACCAGATAGAGACTCTGGGATGAATAATAGACCACGAGCCAACAGATACAAGCAGGGATAATCACCGTAATTTCAATATATCCCCCCCCCCCTGCTGGGGACGTTAAAGTCTGTCCAGCTGTCCAGTGGAACCAGTAAACTCTAATCATCACACAGTAGCTGCTATCAAATCTTCTAACTTTTTCTATTCATTATCTTAAAATTAAACGTTATTAAAATGTGATTATATAGATGCTCTTCTCGCTTTCTTTCTGCGTAGTTGTTATTTTTTTAACTTTTTCCCATTTTTTGCTACTTGTCTCTAACTACAACACATATAAGGAGCTTCCTATAACAACTCAAATCATTGGTAGGATAATTTATGACAAGTCTGGGCTGTGATTGTCTACTTTGAACTGCCTTCTGCTACCCAAAACGTTAACATGAGCTAAACAGTAACTTAATGGATTACGGACAGAAGATTGGATAGTCACACTGAAGAAGTCTTCTGAAGATGGACAGCTATCTCTAAATGACACCATAATGTTCCCAAAGCTCGCTGAAACGAAACCAGTGAAGCCGTGTGCCGTGAATGGGATTTCTACCTGCTTGGATAATCTGGGAGCTAAACCTAGAGCTAAGTGCATGACTGTACTCCCACAGAGGGCAGCTTTTATGGATTTAGCTCAGCCAACTTTGACCCCGGACATCTGGCAGACAACCAACGGTTGGCGTAAACACGGACCACAGTCAACCCCCGACATAAAAACCGGCAAACAGGTTTGAACTATTCATAAATCTCAATGAGACAGAAGTGGAGATCTCTCAGGACTCAACACATGGCTCTGCAAAACCTGCGGTCTCAAAGGGATCAACTACATTTATAGCTTCTATCTGTTCTGGGGATGCAGGCATCTTTTCAGGGCAGGTGGCTTCTACCCAAGCAGATCTGTAGTTCAAGTACTGATGAACCATTTTGGTTCAGTCTGACACCCATTGGCCCGGTCTAAGATGATGCAACCTGACACACAGCAGCCTTGGCGCCATGAAGACAAAACACCACAGCCTGAATGTCAGCATGTTGACAACCCGCTCATGGATCCTCCTCTTCCTCCTCCCTTTACTCCTTTTGGAGATTTGATAAAATGGAATCGCTGGTTAATGCTTGGATTAAATTTATCCCCGGTCACTGCCACCCCAACCAAGCACATTCTTTAACATCAACCTCGCTGATAATGTAGATGACAAAAAGAGAGTACAGCTCTCTCCAGCCCAGGCTGACGACACCGAAAAGGCCAGCAAGGTCACCAAAAGTTTGGCTCCTCAGGCTCTTCTGCTGGACTTCATGTTCCTATTCCTGTTTGAATAAGTAGCACATAGAATAAGATACACTCAACTTATTCTGCAAATTTATAAAATATGATATCATAATTGAAGTCCTAATGCCAAGCTGCATTCTTAAACATCTGCAGGCCGCCTAAATACTTTGCAGACTTTTTTGATGACTTTGCTGAGCTGCTGTCTATCATCTGCATTGACTTTGACTGTGTAGTCATTGTTCGTATATTTAACATTCACGTTGACAACTGCCAGGACAGCAGCACTAAAGAGCTGTGTTGTATTATGGATAACTAGGACTGACTGAGCCCACACACAAAAAGGGCGCCTGGCATCAGATCTTCTGCAAATAATCAACATTTCACTACCAGATTATTTCCCACAGGCCCTTAAATGTGCTTTTATTAAAGAACAACCTAGACACCTCACTAATGAACAATTACAGGCCCATATCACACCTCCTGTTTTTAAGTAAAATCATTGAAAAACTTGTGTTTCAACAGCTTAACACCCTCTTGGCCCTAAACAGTTGTTTTGATGTTGATCCAGTCATGATGTGGACCATGCCACGGCATCGAGACTGCTCTTGTTAAGGCCTTGAATGGCATCTTGGTATTATTAGATCTTAGTGCTGCATTCGATACGGTCGACCACATTGTATAATACCACATTATATTATAATACGTAGTATACAAAATGTTATAATGTGTGCAACAATTAACTGATAATAGATAGTGTACTAAAGTAAACAGAATGTAATTGTTATCGTCTCTTATCAGCTATGATACAATATAGTATTTGTAAACTTATAATTTCATATTATACAAACTAATGATAAAATAGAGTTTATCAGTTCATGAACATTAATTTAACCTATTTGGTTGCCTGAAAATGTCTTATTCAGCGTTCGGTTGTACTTAGCTCCACCCTATATGTCCACTTCTTATATACAGTCTATGATACAGTATTATTTCACACAGGCATATACACTCAGTTACAGTTTATTGGGTACACCTAGCTAAAACTAATGCAGTTTAATAAACAAATTCTTGACTCAATATTACAAAAATACAGATTAGCAATTTTCAAGATTGTTTGTATTCCATATATTAGCTCCTTTAAAAAAGGATGTCTGGCCAAATGAGGTGTTCTGGTGCGATACTTTACAGTTCCCTACAGTAGTATTCCTTGTAGGCAATCCAAAGGCCTGTAATGGTTGCACCATGTTGCAGAGAGCCTGAGGAGCCTGGAAATGGACAACATTTGATCTTATTGGCCTTTTTTCCTATATTTTTACTGTAGCGCCGGTCTGCTCTCAGTCCAGAGAACGAAGAAGTAGAGCTGCCCCGAGGGCTTGTCAATAATACATCCATGATGGTCCGTGTGCATTTGATAGTTTTTTTATTGGTTTAAATCCAAAGTGGCAGAAACAAGAAAATGACTCACACCCTTGAGTAGTTCACTCTGCTGCCAGGAGGCTAGACCAGTTAGCAGTTAGCTTGAATTCCGCCAGGGCAAACCCCAACACTGGGGGTCTGATCCCGGGGGACTGCCCCGACTCCCCGCCAGATCAGCAAGGTTACACAAGTTAGACCTAGCGCTCCACCAGTCCACTGTGACACCAACCACTAGGGGTTTGTGCTGGCTGAATTTGAGTTTCTGTGGCCGCCGACTGGGTGTCCGTCACCCGAAGCTGCTGAGTGCCGACCGCTCTCCTCCCGGCGGGGTGGTCTCCTGTCCGCAGGGAGGACAAGATGAAGGTAATTTTCTCGTCTCTGCCACTTTGGATTTAATCCAATAAACAAATTATGAAAACATACACGGACCATACAAACACACAGATGACTAACGTAAACTATAGGCCGACGCCACACGTGAAGAGTATAAGATGGCAGTGTTATTTTGACCGTCGTTTCAGTAGTTAGGTCAAATTTTGCGTATTCTTCCCCTGCTGTTAGTTAGTAGTTGGCTTTTTTTAATAACTGATGACCCAGAAGTAAAATGCTGCCCCCTATTTCTTTGGAGCAGGTTTCTAGGCTTTACACATTGCACCTTTAACGCCTTTCCGCCTTATGCAAAGCACTTGAATTGCCTTGTTGAAAGATGCTATACAAATAAACTCGGTACACTCGGTACAAACTGTACTTGGTCATGATTAGCTGCCTAATGACTAAATACGGTCCAATCAGACCAGTTCTCAGAGTTTGGGCTGGAAACCACCATGGAGAACATTATTCTCATTCTGAGCCACGGAAATCAAAGAAAGAGGACGTGACCACCTGTCTTCACTTCATCCAAACACACATAACCTCACACACTCCAAACCCCAAAGTGATGGCCAAAACTCTGTCAGTGTGGCTGCACACCACTTCCACAATGAGCTCCAGTATTCCTTTACTTTGTAGGAGTCCCATCAAACGTTTTTAAAATTGATGTTCACACAGATTTATTTCTCATGTGAACTCTCCTGAATGTGTCAAAACTTTCCCTTTACGTACAACTGTGATCAAGTTGCCTGTAACTTTTACAGAGGAAATTCTTTCCTAAAACTTTCTGGGGTTTGAATTGGGGATTTTTTTTAATCTCTTTTACTGACACCAACCACTATTGAATAAGTCATTGTGGTGAGACAGGCCAATCACTGAGAGCCATAAAAAGAGTCACCAAGCTCCCAGTGCTTGTGGGTAAGGTCCATGACAAGTACGAGACTGTTCATCTTAAATACATGTACAGCTTTTCATGCATTTAAAGCATCATGTAAAACCGTATTAAATAGGCTTAGCACTGGTGTGGGTTGCTGCACCGCCTCTTGTCAAGGATATGCAATTCTCACCTTCCCGTTGGGAAGAGCTAAAATTAGATGTTTTTATTCCTCATTGTTCATAAAGGAAGTGAGAAGCTTGTAAAAGTGAGATGAGCGATGTTGCCACTCATTATCAGGTCCTGAGTAGGATTTTTCCAGGATGCAGAGAAGGCTGTCTCTGACGCTGTTCGTCCCATCTCTCGGGCGGCTGGTGGACAGCTCAGAAGGGTCCTCTCCAGAAGCTGCATGTCTCCTGTGGCCTCTCGAGCCAGTCCAAAGAGGATAAATAATCTTCTCCACCCCCCTGATGAAGCAGCTTCGCCATGACCCGTCCATCGGCCTCCGTGGACTCTTTTAGCACTTTCTCTTTAATGGAAAAGTCATGTCCTTGCCAGTATCGGCACTGAGCTCAAAGTAATGGGATCCACTGCAGGCCAGTGAAAGACCATTAAACCTGTAGAGTGACAGTGATGAGCAGAGCGTACTGTGTGGAGAGACTTTGCTTAAATGTGAGCAGCAGGAACACCTATTACAGCCTGACTCACCTTTTGGCAAACCTCGAGGCATTACCTGGCAACTGAAATGACACTGAGCTCCAGCTTTTGCCCTTTGATGACATTTCTCTCTGAATAAGCCCTGCGAATGGCATCATGAATGAAAACATTCAAGACTATGGCTCACTATAAACCGTCTTAACAACATCATTTAGCATGAATGTTTTTGCAGCTGCGTTATTTGTACATTAACTCAGCAAATCGTGTTACAGTAAGTTATTCCCAGGTGAGAGATTGAAACCTCCTCCAGTGGCTTATTTTTGCTGAGAAATGTAGAACGAGGCTAAGAAAAACTGAACATACAGAGCCTCTAGTGTTTTGAGAATAAATATGAGCCGGCAGAATGGAAAAAAAGATTCAACGTAGTCTCTTAATTCAGAGAGTAAAAAAGTAAGGCCATGCATGCAGAGCCCAGATGGTATGAAGGAGGAATGAAGGTATGAATTTAATCACTTCCAGACACGATGCAAACAGAGGGAGGTACAAGGTACTGTAACTGCACAAATACACCCCGAGAGACTTCTGATGGGGATGAATATTATTACAAGTCACTATGTCTGGAATGACTGAAATTAGTTTTGGCGACGGCCATGAGCAACGCCATCACACTGAGCACTGACCCATTACCTCTGTTGATAGTCTTAATTGTTCAAGACAGAGGAGAAACTTGAAAGTTGCTGAAGTATATTGTTATTTTGGGGGAAATGCAATTTAAAAATTCCCTAGTTTACATAATTATTAAACATTTTATCAAGTGTCAGGTCCAGTGGGCAGGTCTGAAAAGTGAAGCCAATGTGGAAGCGTCAATGCGGAAACTTGCATTCTTTCTAATAGCCAGCAGGGGGCGATTCCTCTGGTTGCAAAAAAATTCAAGATTCAAGATTCAAGATTCAAGATGTTTATCGTCACGCCGGTTATTTAAGTACAATCGTGTGAAGCACTTTTGCTGGGAAGCTCCATTAAAAATAATAAGTTATACTACAATAATAAAAGGAAATACTTTGTACAAGGCATATTAAGAACATATACAGTATATACAGTATAAGATATATGATTGAGGTATTGCACTTAAAATCTGATTGTATAGAAGTCTATGAGAAAATGAGCCTACTTCTCACTTGATTTATTATCTCAGTAAACATTGTAAACATGAATTTATGGTCTCAATCGCTAGTTTCAAGTCTTCTTCAATACAGCATGATGTTCATTTAGTAAAGTATGGTCCCATTTAGAGTCTATTATACCATAAAGAAAGCAGGGTATGCTTTAGGGCGTGGTTACCTTGTGATTGACAGGTCGCTACCGCAGCGTTGTCCAGTCTGGGAGGTGTCCATGTTTTTGTCTTACAACTTTAATCCTTTCAAAGTGTGTTTTCAGTTCATGAAAGTTAATTGTAACATTTTAGTCGTGTCACTTACTGGTTGCAAAAAACCAAGATGTCAACAGTCAAAATGCTGAACTCGAGGCTTCAAAACGACACTCCAAAAACCAATGGGTGACATCACAGAGACTATGTCCACTTCTTATATACAGTATATAGTCCGGTCAGCTATGTTGACCATATTTCACAGTACCTAATTTACTCTTCGATACAGATGAGTAATATAATATAAGCTAACATTAGCTTTGTCAGAAAGTCCAGTAAGCTACGTAACAGTTACAGCAGATTGTAAAATATTCATCAACAACTAATCATGTAAAAACTAACTTGTGTGGTGCAACCCGTTGTAATTTAATGATGTGTTAATATCCACTTAGAAAACACACGTTATAATGAATTAATGAAGAGCTGGAGCTGAAAATAGGATCATGAAAAATGTGTGTAGCCTATTTCTCTCACTTTCTCTTTCCCTTTTGTCTTTTTCACTTTCTTTGACTCTTTCCTTCTCTCTCTCACACACACTGGGGCCTCTGATTTCCTGGCATTTCACTACATTACACATTCACAATGACTGCAGCAGATATTTTGGGCTCATGCTCTAATGTCATTTGCAGGAGGGAAGACGAATAAATATTTTGTCAGGACTTTGCATTGTGTGTGTGACACAGATTAAGTCCTTTAGCTCGCGTGGCAGTGAACCAGAGCAGATGTTTGGCATTTTGTTTTTGTCTCCCGGTAAATTTTGATTACATTCTGCAGAGCGTTGATCCAAACAAAGAGCGGGTCTCTTGTTAGGAGAATAATTCTTGCCTTGTTCCTATCCCGTCTGCAGAGAGGCCGGCTACTAAGCAGAAAGGCATTTAGATGGGAAATGGGCTGAAGCGAACAGAATCAGACGGGGATGTCACATCTATTGATCCATGCGCTTGTGCATATGCTGATTTAATGAATATGAAAAGTGCAGTTTTAATCATTTTGGTGCTTAAACCTGATTAGCTGGGAGGAAGTAGCAGAGAAGATAAAGCCTGGCTGCAGCAAAGTGACAAGTTGCAGTGTGTGTGAAGGGAGGCTTTTTTGAAATACTTAAAAGTTCCCACCCACTTCCCCTTATTCTTTAACACTTAACATTGTAATAGAGTGAATAATTGAGTAAAAATGTGGCATGACATTCCATTGAATTAAGTAATGTCCTGTACAGATTAGAAACCTGGACTGTGACCTCTTGTTGTGTAGTGCTGCTCACACCCAAATCACCGGTCTGTGATGCCGACCTTTCATATTAACTCAGTTTCAGATACTCATTTAGCTTTTAAAATGTGACATACACTGTCTTTTTGGTGGTATATATTGCCCATATATGGAAACAAGGAATCAAAACGTCTGTTTGTTCTTCAACTATTAAACTTAGACTAAATCAAACTGACCAAACTTTCTTCGCAGCATCCTGTGTTTGTTTGTTTTGGCTGCCGGTGCCATGTGAACACTGATGAGTGTGATTTTAAACTGAATCACAACCAGAAATTTATTTCATTAAAACATTACAAATCAAAACCAGACGAGCTGGCAGTGAAGGAAACAGCGATCGTGTCCAGGGCAAGCCCCAGAGATTCATTTGCAGTTATTCTTGATTCCCTCATGTCTGAGCAGCATTGTTGTCACGAGCTGATGTTGCCATATAGCTGATTAGATTTTTTGTTATGTGTAAATAGCTCTGTTAGCTCCGTCTGTGTCTCAACATTACCCAGACAGACAGACAGACAGACAGACAGACTGAGCCAGCTGATTGTGGTTTTGGGCTCAGTCTCAATCTGTGTATTAGTGCACCGGGGCTCCCACCATATGCTAAAGGTGCTGTGGGTCCAAATCTGGCACACGCATACGATTCATAAATGAACGAACACACCGAAGTAGACGCACACAAACAACAAAAAAAGGACTCCAGGGTCCTCTAGCTGCTCAGATGCCCTGCCCAGTCTGTGGAAGCAATTTAGACTAAACAGTGTCGTAGTGGGAATGGTGCCATGGTGTATATTTAGTGTGTATATTGGATTTGGGGAGTTTTGTGTGAGTTTTAATATATTAGCAGGCGCCAGGCCGGCATCCAAGCCAGAATTAGCAGAGGTGGAAGACATACTCAGATCTTGTTATTAAAGCTAGGGTGGGTAATGTATTATAGAAACATTTTTTGTTATATTTGTTGAAATTCTCATTACAACCCGACAGTAATCAATAAATCAAATGCTCTGACAATAAGAAATACCAGTTACTGTGGCTGTCAGGACTGTAATAAACCTGTCTAATCTCAGGCTACCTACCTGCCTGCCTGTGTCTGACTCATTGCGTGTCACCGGAGTCTTCCAAAAGCTGCTAGTTTGATAACTGTGAGTACTAACAATAGCCATGTTCATGTTCCTGATGATCATTTTGGAGGGTGGCCTGAAGGGACAAGCTGTCGGTGTTGCTGATTTGGCGACTTTCTCGCTAGATTAAGCGACTTTTGGAGCTAGTGCTGCTAGCTACTTTAACTGGAAAAGAGTTGGCAACACTGGGCTGGGTTTTTCTGCTGTTTTCTCCAAAGTTACCTACCAAAGCCTTAAAGGTCCAGTGTGTAGGATCTGGCGGTATCTAGTGGTGAGGTGAGAAGATTGCAACCAACTGAAGCCTCTCCCGTGTGCCAAGCGTGTTGGAGAGCTACGGTGGACGATGCAGAAACGCGAATGGCCCTCTCTAGAGTCATTCGGAGCAGAGCCAGTGTGTAGAGTGTGCGTGGGGAGTGGGAAGTGAGTGGTGAAGCAAGAGAGAGAGAGCTACGGCGGTGGGAATGAGTAACGTTATTGACTCCGGCCCAAGCAGGAAAAGTAGATATAAACAACTCATTCTGAAGAAGCGAAAACACAACGATTCTTATTATCAGGTGATTATACACTAAAGAAAACATACTTATTAATATTATATTCCATTTCTGCCTATAGATCCCCCTAATTTTAAACTACGTTAAGTGCTGGGTAGCTTGTCAATTTCCCCCCTATATCAATATAATTTATTTGTTGATTATATTTTCTCTTATTGCAAGGTAACTACTAACTAAAGTTATTAAACAAATGTAGTGGAGTAGAAGTATAAAGTAGCAGAAAATGGAAATACTCAAGTAAAGTACAAGTACTTAGTAGAGTGCTTGAGTAAATGTACTTTCCCCCACTGGGAACCAGACTATTGGGCTGTCTCTTTCTAATGAAGCCTTACAGTAGTTTACATCATCAAACCACAAGAGGACACACCCTCATTCTACCCGGCTTTATTCATCTCTGCTTCAGACCACAACACCCTCTGAGGTAGTTTATGAGAAATACAGATGTCTGGCTGACTGAAAATAAACAGAGGCAGCGCTGAACCGAATTAGTCCTGCATACATACCGTATCCCAGCAGGCTGGTAATCAACCCAATCGGTATGCAGTTGTACTCGAGACGTGAGCTCCACTGAGTTGCACCTCATTATCATTGGGGAAAATCTACCCATCAAAACATCCACAAGCATGGTGAATATTCCCTCTTTCTCTCTGTGTGTTCATACCGAAGCTGTGCCTTTGAACAGCCCCATGGCTGTATCCCATTACATCCAGAGGGATGAGCTGAGGGTTGGTATGGTGAGCAAGAAAGCAGAGAGGGGCCTGTGTGTGTGTGTGTGTGTGTGTGCGTGTGATCCTAATCAATTCAGGCCTGGGCCGTAGCAAACTCTCTCTAATAACTTCTGTGGATGGATCCGACTTGAGAGGGAATACAAACCAGATCACTTTGGAAATTCCACGACGCTCTCTTTGCAGCAAAAGCCCCTCATCTGAAGGAATGTGCGCTAACATTTCCACTCAGCTCCCTGCTCTCTCCCACACACACAGCTGCCCTTCAGAGAGTCACGGCAGAAGAGCACAGAGAAGAAAGAAAGACAGACTCAGCGGCTAATGGCTGCTCTCCCAGCTGCACGGGGTCTTACACATATAAACATGTCAGGAGGGGTTGGGGCAGAGGAGACATCACGCAGGAATGGTGATGAAGAGAGGGAGATTGAAGGGGGAAATAAGGAATAAGTAGCCTAAAGTGGGACTATAAAGGATAAATACAGAGATAAGGAGAAGGGAAATCGATCTGGGCTGACAGATGTGTGAGGAAAGAGGAGAAAATTATAAAGAATAGAGAGAGGGAGAGCGCGAGCAGGAGGAAAGGGGTGTTGAAGGAGGAGATGTTAGTTAAAGTACCCTCAAGGTGATGGATTGTCTGAGCAGTTTGGCAGGACCATCCATCAGGTGAAGAAAGGTAGTGAAAAGAAAAGTTCAGATAAACAGATGACATCAAATTCACCAACAACAACACCTTCAGAATCACAGAAGATGCTGGAAATGTTTTCTTTGAAACTGATTTAGGAAGTAAACTTTGTGCGACCCAGAGTGGTGAACCGCAAGCAGAGTAACTGCACCATTAAGTAAAGTTAGCTTGTCTTATGTCTGAAAGGAGATTAAGATGTTACTCCTAAATCCTGGCAGCCATTCAAGATACTTTTTTTTCCCCACCGTATGACTCAGCCATGCTGTCTCCACTGTGGATCCAACAACCCAGTGCCCACGGCCAGTCCTCATCTCACTGAGGGCCTTCAGGATTGAACGACTTTAAAGATTAGTGAAATAAATCCAAATGTTTCTGTACAAATATATAAATCTAAAGATCGAATCATTCCAAACTTCAGACGCTATTCAGTGAACCAGATGTTACTGACTGTTTACGGCACTTGTGGGATCTTTTGAGTAAATCAATGCTTGGAGATCAGAAGTGATGTAAGCGAGGATCATCATTTTGGAAGATTTACATCCCTGCAGAGAGGGCAACAGTTGTGTACTGTACAGCAAATATGAGCAATCCACACGCATGCATGGTAAAAAAGCTCTGTAGGGTCTTTGTGTCAGATGTTTCTGCGTCTGAGTTTTATTATTCAAAAGCAGCCTGGGACTGCATCAACAAAATTCTGCGGGTTTAGCAGGAACTTCGTCTACATTTTTCTTGCATAGCGTTCACTCTTTATTTGGATTTCTCCGTGCCCCGTGTGCATGGCGGGAAAATGGGTCAAGAAAGGAAAAGAGAGTTGGAGCGGAGGGGAGGTGGGGAGAACAGAGTTGGGGCCCACTGGTCCCTCAACATCCTTGTGTTGAATATGAAAATATATTATAGCATAATGTGTTCAGTATGCAAGCTTGAAGGAAACCATATGAAAAGATCCCAGACAAAGAGCCTTCTGTGTTCCAACTGACCCCCTCCCACCCTCACCCTCTGTCTGCTTCACTTCGGAGAGAGAGAGAGAGAGAGAGAGAGAGAGAGAGAGGGGAGAGGTAAAAGGGGGAGGTGTGTGTGCAGAGTCGTAGGAACTGAAAAAGGGCAGTACACACACTGGCTGCCTCACACATCCAGACCCACCGGAGCACAGGTGAGCAGCATGACTCAAACCAACACACACACCAAAACAGGAACTGGAATTTTATCTGTCGCTTGTGAAACTGTGATTGTCACCTGCAACTTGTTATATTTATCTTTACTGGGAAAAGACACTATCTTTGTTTTAGAGAGGCAGGGAGAGAGTGTGCCGGGAGGGGAATGCCATGAAGTGAAGCAGAAGAGGAGGGAAACTTTGAAAGTCTTTGTTTGAGTAGATGACAAACATCTGTGTCCGCTGCTTTCCCCCTCGGTAAGTGCAGACTTTACAGAAGGGGGCTGGCTACATTAGCACTGTGGCCACTGATACCCGAGCCTATTGTCCTGACTGTGTGGAGCCTGCTGTGCAGCCCAGGTTATAGACTTGAACTGCACTGCGTAACATTAGATGGTGTATCCAATTAAAGAGCTGGCTGGAGCTGTATTGACTTACATATATAAGTAATTGCTTCCTGTTAACACAACAGGTGAGGCCCATTAACTGCTTTACAGGGGGGGGCAACTGTAGGTTTCCCTCAGCAATATGTGTTACCATAGATATATTCACTAATGATGTGACAGAAGATGCTTTGAAAATGTAGAAAACTGATTTTGTCAAATGTCTTACTATGAAGAGAATAACAATGCTAAAACTCGGGCAAATAATTCCTGTATTATTTTCTCACATCTTACATTTTTTAAAAGTGCTTGTACTTTCTCCCTTTGATGCCTAACAGTTTTCAGATTATGACTGATTGTTTTAGGAGGTTCCCCCCTCTTGGCACCGGATCATACACTCACCTACTTCCAAGTATTTATCTTTGCCTCTTGAAGCTCTCCACCTGTGAGAGTAGGATGAGCTCCACATGAAGCAGACACTTCATTACAAGGTTTTCCCTCTGCATGATTTATGATTGCACGATTCCTGGGAGAGGAAACAGAAACAGAGAGACATTCGCGACTTTTATTGGCGTCTGTGCCTCGCAGTGTGTGTGTTAGATGTCAGTCATCAGCCGGCACAAGCCGAGGCATGTTGACTATCACAGCCTCCTGAGGAATTATGAACCAGGAATGCCAATTTTGGAGCACTACCCGAAATTATTTCGCAGTGCTGCGAGGGCCCTTGAATGGTTCTTTGTCTGAGCAGGAGAGAGAGAGAGAGCAAAGGCCCCTGCTAAAGCCTTTAGCATTTACGGCTGAATGATTTTTGCTTGCCAAACTGTAAAGGATCCAGGCAAAAGGAAAGAGATAACAGACACATAGCAGCTCTGCCCCTGAGGGATTCAATCACAAAGGCTTTGCCAGTCAGTCGTGAGCAGATGCCTCATTAAAAGCTCGGTAACTGATATGCTTTTACAGTAGGAGGAATGCACGCTCACCTGACATCCGCACATCTCGCATACCTCAGCACATGTGCGCCCAGAGTAACTGATGATGTACAGATGCCATACCTGAGGTGAAAATACATGCAGTGTGTGAGTTATTAGGTGGCTGACATGCCGTCTACAAGTTGGCTATTGATGCAGATGTGTAATAAATGTACAAGACAACGACCATGACGGACAAATGAATAATTACAGTCTGTGCGGCTGCCAAAGCCATTTCTTTTGTGTGTCATGCTGCAGGGAGCTGTGTGGGATTCATTCGCTGTCTGAGTATGGATCCATCATATGTGTTGACGATGTACAGGAACTCTGTGATTACACACTAAAGTGGCCTACGGGCTAGACTGTAAATGATATCCTTGACTTCAATAATGGAGGTCAATGGGTGGCACAGGAAAACTGTGTGGGGGTGGGAGCTGAGTTGGACAGGTGGGCACCGTGAAATACCTTTTGAACTTCAAGGTAATTGGAGGGTAGAGGGGAGGAGGAGATGACATCAGATCTCAGGTATGGCAAGTCATTTGGAGTGGGGTAGATATTACAAATACAACACCCAAACTGGGTATTAAAGGGATAGTTTGGGTGTTTTGAAGTGGGGTTGTATGAGGTACTTATCCAGCACGCCCCCAGTTTGGAGAAACAGACAGAGAGTACCGACACGTGAACAAAGCAATGTACTGCTGCGGACGGGGCCAGCAGAAAAACTTATTTTAACCACCTAAAAGAAAGGCTCACCTAAGAAAAATCAATATCAGTTTACGCTAAATTTAGAATATTTTCATTGCTTTTTCTTGCCCTTTCCAACAGGGAATTAAACTGAAAGTTAAACTTATTTATCCTGTCTTCAAAGCCAGCAGACTTCATTTAGGAAAAAACTACATGGTTGGACTTAAAAAAACTAAATTTGTAATGTGAAAGTGAAACTTAACACACGGGACATGAATAGCCCTCCTGGATGAAAGCCTTGTGTTTGTTGGGCCCATCCCGCCCTGGTATATCTCATACTAGTGCTAAAGGGTGCCCTGTGCAACGGTATCACACGCCAACGGATGTGACCAAGCCTCGGTATTTGACAACCTGGGAATGAGAACGGGCTGCAAAAACAGTATAGATAAGTTTCACTTTCAGTTCAGTTCCCCGTCGGAAAATATTAATTTTCTTTTACGGATTTTCTTTTTTGGTGGCTAAAATACATTTTGCTGCCGGCCATTTCCACAGCAGCACATTGCTTTGCTCCGGTGTCGGTGCTCCTGTCTTTTTCTCCAAACTGGGGGCGTGTCGACCGTCATCCACTGAAGGTAACACACTGACTATGGAGAAGTACCTCATACAACCCCACTTCAAAACACCCGAACTAGCGTAGCTTTAACAAGCTGGGACCAATGAAAAGTAAAAACAAACAGATTGTGTCAGATGAGGGTTTCAAGAGTCCATATGTGTTTTGTTTTTTGGGCATCTGCATCTCTGCTCATGTCAATGTTGAGTACCCTACATCTGTTCTTTGTCCTGCAGTTGATAAATATTTGCAGTGTGGATCAAAGACAGGCAACCAAACCATATTTCAATCAATCCGGTAAAGTAGTGGTGGGACACGCCATCAACATGTGCTCACCTCTGTTCTCATTGATTACAGTAAACATGAAATCTTGGTGGAACAACAAAGACAACAGCAAAATGAGGTGCTAATCTAAAAAGACAATGTCAGCCTCCAAATGAGATCCAGATCGATTCAAACACTTCTGGTGGAATCAAAGAGCTGTTGTCAGAGCGTCTAAACAATAGCCGGCCTTCATCTCTTCTCACTCGACACCATCGCGCCAGTAAACGAAAAGGATTTTTGTTTCTTTTCTGCGGGGAGGCGGGGTGGTGTTTTGTTTGGGTTGATTGTGTTTCAGGGGCCAATGAGCGGTCCTCCTACACACTGTCATGACTCAGCTGTCATGTTAGAGGGAGAGCGTCTCCACAACACACAATCTTCAAGGAAAGCAAACAAGTAGACGGCTCTTTCACACCTTCAGGAAAGATGAATATGAGCATGGATGCTGTGCCTCTAAGGAATTTCAACATTAATGATTATGTGTGAAGTTCTCTGCGCAGCCCTCCCACTGCCGGGTGTTACAGTGGTGACTCACGAGCAAAAACAAATGCAACCGTGATCAGCTTCAAGGAGAGGCAAGTCTGATCAAGGACGGATGTTCAAACACTGGTTTATCATTACAAACATTGCCAGCAGGTATTATTAGCTTTGAAGTGGGAACATGACACTGCGGCTCTAATGAGATGCCTTATCGGATAAGAGGGAGCCATGGGTGTCAATGTTGGACATCAAATCTTTGTTTGTCTTCACTTTCTCTGCGTTGTGTATCACATCACAGACCCCGAGGCTGAGATAAAGCTAATTTTTTGGCAGGTTTAATACACATTTCCGGCCTTGAAGCCTAAATGAATTGTGACCTTTGGAGACAACACTTATTTTATCACGTTCAGACTTTTATGAAGGCGTCTCCTCATTTCCTTTCCCACCCTGTTACTGCAGTTCAAAGTGAGAAGGCCGATCTTCATCTTTGAAGACATTGTCTTCTCTATATCTCAAAAATGGACATAGATTGAGATCTATGCCTTTTGGAAATAAACCAATATTCATTAAAAGTATCAAATGAGCCAAACTGAGTGAATTAAAATGTTATTCAAGCCACTTTATTTTCCTTTTGGAGTCACCCACTCCAATTTGCAAAACACTGCAGACTCTCCGTCAGCATAAATGTCAGGTCTTTTATATATTTTATATCCTGTACAAAGCAGTGGGTTGAAACAAAGGGCGATGATGGAAAATGGAGAATTCTTGTACCAGCTGTTTGCCAAAGCTGTGGGTAGATGCAACATCCAGCTCTTGTCTTTGCAAATGTCACATTACAATAATATCATTGAAGAAACGTTTGCATAACTGAATTTTAACCTGCATATTTCTCTTTTTTGCAGGTGGTTCTGGACAGAAAATGGACACGGGGGGGAATTAGATAGAGTGCAGTGACCTTTCGACCTTTTATCTACAGCTGAAGCTTTGCCTGCCAAACTAAAACCGTTTTTTGCAGACTGGGTGAACACAGACATCAAATGTTTTCTACAAGGAGCAAAATAAACTGAAAACCTGATCGGTGGAGTTGCCAACCGCACAATTACTGTATTCATGACAAATTCTAGTGTGCTGATGCATTTCAGTATTAATCTAAACTACCACCAGAAGAAATAAGAACTTTCCCTCTCAATTGTGGTTTTGTGACTAAACAAAAGGCAGAATTGATTATCCTGCCCTCAGAGGCCGTCTGGCTTTAATGTATAAGAAATAACACAGAACAGCAACATAAAGCAGCTTTAATTGAATACATTGGAGCTCTGAATACAAACCAGCCTCTGGAATGACCTTTCCAGAGTGAAATGTTATTCCTCACATGCACCTAACAGCAGGAAGCTGCCATATACACAGTTCCCCTTCGCGTCACTGCAGAGTTATGATCTCCGAGATAAAGGGCAGATCCTTTTCTCCCAAAGAAAAATAATGTGCGGGCTGGAGATTGGGGTGCAGACGAAAAGCATGTTTTGGTGACCAAAATAGCAGAGGAGGAAGAGCGACGTCTGGGAAAGAGAAAAAGGAGTATTAGAGAGATGCGAGTAGAGAAGACTCGACTGTTTCTCAGCCCTCTTTGCCAGACTTTCAACAGAGCACAACAAACTTGTGCAATTTTCGTGGCAGTTGTCCATGGGAACTCATCCAAGGCACATCGGAGCTGACCCTCCTGGGAGGTCCTGTTAGATCGAGAAAAAATACTTCATGAAGACCAAAGTTAGAGCGCACTTTTTCCGTCAAAGTTTGGCTGACTACAGGACAACATTTGGAAGGATTATTGCTGGACGGGGAGCGAGAACCGGAAGCAGCAACTTGGAAAGCTGAGCTACTCCTTTTCTTGTCCATTTTTGTGTGTTTTCCTGTATTTATAAGCGTATTCACTGCCTGCCAGTGAGGACTAAAACTTACATCTTCCAACTGGACTGAGTTTCATCTTATCAGGAGAGAAGATTGAGCTGACTGGAACTAAACACTCACATATCAACCAGCCGAGGGCTTTTGTTTCTGCTGCGGCAGAGGCGTTTTACCAGCGGGCAGCGATGGAGATGGAGCAGGGACACACGTCTGTCAGAAGAGGAGTGAGCTGGAGTCCAGGAGGACTGAGAAAACCTCTGCAGGCAACGCAAAACACGCACACTCCTGGGACAGAGTGCAATGCATCATGGGAGACAGCGGGATTCAACAAAGAACAGATGAGCTGGAAAACAAGTAAGTGTTTGTTTATGTTGCTGTCCTTACTTGGGGAACAGCAAGAAAGCGTATTGTTACTCTGAGATGTAGTTGTAGGTTTGTTTGTAGTGCTGCTTTAATGCTACAGTGGGGCTTGAACAGCAGTATGTCATCATATCAGAAGACCTATAACTGAGTGGGAGTAGACAGCAAATGGAGAAAACAGGCAGCCCTGCCTCCTCAGTGAAAAGCTCTCTATGAAACATCTGTTTCCATGCCGTAAAAATACAGGCAGCCCCAACAGCAATGGAAATGCAATCATGCATCATTGCTAAAGGGCAGTCGTAATACACAGCCACTGAAAATAATTGTGGTAAAAGCTGTTTGGAAACTTTTCTTTTTTACTTTCACAGCTGTCAAATAAGTACGAAAAAAGAGGAGTTGACACAAACAACATTTCGTTGTTAAATGGCAAAATGGAAAAACAGTGAAACAATACTGAGCTGGAAAGATAATTACCTCTGGGTTGTGACAAGTCTGTCAGACGCAGTGTTCAAAGAGAGTAAAGAGACATTGTATTGTGAGGAAGTAGAACAGAAGAGGTCACGGCCATCAGATAACAGTCCCTGATACAGATCTATGGCCTCTGTACCTCCAACACTGTTCCCATCACTCATTACTCGCTAATTAGTTTCCTCCAATGGCACCAAGAACAACACAGGAGCACAGTTAATAGTCGTCTACACCTCTGCAGACCCGCACGGAGGTAACAATATGAGCAGCAGAGCTTTATTTCCCCCACGGGAATCCACTGAGAGTTTAAAACACATTCAGTCGGGCAAGATCCCAGGACCCCTGTTAATCCTTGTCTTTCCATACCGCTTCACACATCACCCACGGGGGCCACTGCTGTCATCCCACTCGCCCCGCAGCCATCGCCGGAGAAAGATAACATCCGACAGGGTAATCTGACCTTTGATACACAAATGCAGGGTCGGGCCCCCTGACTTAAATCCTCCCGCTGTGGGGGCTGCTCTCGCCCACGCAGCAGGGATGAGGGGATGGGACGGAGGGCAGACGGCAGAGGGATGAGGTAGGGGAAGTTAGAGGCTCTTGCATCATTGCTGAGGGCTGAGTTTTGTCTCAGCTGGAGGACAGGAAATTCCTATCTCGCCCTTGCAGGTTGGAGCTTAGGGCCCACAGGGTTCACAGATGGCAGACACTCAGTTGGGGGAGAGTGTACACTAAACCCACACTTACATGGTGATATCCAGACAGACATGGGGGGCAGCAGAGGTCAGGTGCCGGATATCTGGAGTCTCAGTGTTTCTAATCCATACACACATTTACTGGAGTATCCCTGGTCTCCGTTTCCACTTCAAAGACTAGCAACAAGGGTCAGACACTTCCCTGCCATCACAGCACATTAGACAGAGATAAACCGCTCAATACTCGCCATTGATTGGATACCTCTCCACAAGCGTCAAAACAAAGTGCAGTGCAAGTGCTAAAACATCAATAGCTTCGCTAACAGAAGCCCTGAGCTCTTGTCTCACGTCTCTGCTTTTTGATAATTAGTGGAAACCCTGTGGAGAATTTGAAAAAGTGAAAGAGAGCTGGAGGCTGAATGACAGACAGCACAGCCTCCAGCTACAGACCCCCTCCCTCCCTCGCTGCATGTCCGCCTGTCTGTGTGCTGCTGAGAAACCTGATCCCTAGTCTGGTTACAGAAACAGAAAGGGGGTGTGAAGCTTTCAGAGGCAGTTAGATTGAAAACTCTTGTGGAAGTACAACAAAACAGCGGAGCTCTGAATTTGAACATGAAAAAGGTAAGGGATTAGGCACTAAATTGGATCCAGCAAGACAAAACTTTTGGTTAACTTTAGAATATCTTATAGCCGTGAATTAAAACTGAGGAACAACTTGTGCTTGCCTGTATTGTGAAGAAATATGACTTGTTAGTAGCAGTGTCTTGTTTTTGTAACTGAACTCATCAGCTACCGTTCATAAACTTTAATTTTTCCTCATAAATGAAAAAGTTACAACCAAAGTCCATTGAACTTTTTAGCCTTTCTGTGTCATCAGTTCCTTGTAACTTTAAAAGAACCTCAGATTTACTTCTGTTTATTGGTTGTTGATTAACATCTTAATTAGTTTACATATCACTGATGGGAATAGTGGTCGGTGTGATTTAATCAGATAATAACCACAGTTTTCTACACATTATTATCAAAATCACTGAAAAAATATCAAACAAAAAAGTCCACAGTAAATAAACAGTATCACTTGTTTTCATCATTATTTGAGTCCTGATAACGTGAGTCACTGATGGGATTTACACCTGCGTGCTACTTGATAACCAGTGTGGCTCCCACTAGAGGTAGATGTTTACAGTGAGGGGACATTTCATTTCAAGCCTCACTGATCTTTCTCTCTGCTATATCCAGGTTGCTGGAATTATAAAAATGAAACACCTAATAAAAAAATGTAATTGGGACCTGTATTCCCACCCATATTGATAAAAGGGGAACACAGTAAGTACCTGTGTGGCCGGCTCTCTGCAGCAGCAGTCTATAAAGGAAGGTGATTTATGCTCATCCCACTAGTTGTGAGAGGGCTGCCTGTTTAAAGGGCTGTATGATCATGCTTTCATCCTTATTATATTGTTGTCACAAATATGTAAGGTGGTTGATATATCACCCTCTAATGGTGTCACGGCTCTGCCGGTGTCAGGTTGAGTGATTTACCTCAGCGGATGCTGACATTGATGTATTTCCTTCCAGATATAACCACCGTCATCATCAAAGGGTGTAATTATGTGCATCTCAAAGCACCGCAAATGTGTATAATCCATACAATCCCTCTTTCTATATTAAAATAATAAGATGATATGCTGTTGAACTTTCAAAGGGTTCACGTTAAAGGAACTCATGGGTCACCTACAAAGAGTTAATTCAATTACTGTGAGGGCAGACTAAAAGTCTGTAAAATCAATGACAGATGCATATTATTCCTTTTTACTGGGGGAATGATCATGTTAGCTGTGTGCTCTGTGCCAGGAAAAACTGCACGAGCTCCATAGGAAAGCTTTACGAGTGATTGATTTACACACAATTATTGTGATTGGCACATGATTAGATCAAATACTGTATAGCTGTCTGGATCCGTCACCTTATTATAAGAAGAGAGAGCCACGGCTGTGCCAGAGAGACGGTGAATATCTCCCACTAGTCAGAGTTCCATAAAATAGATGAGTAATCTACCAGATGTGTCACCACAACCAGTTATTCTCCTTTAAAATGTCCATCAGAGAATTTATAACTTAAGGTTTTTTATTATGTAAAAGTAGCAGCTTTGATTTTCCTCCCGTGAACTTTGAAGCATGATGTAGTCTCTATATTTAAGATGGGAACACTTGATTGTATAGTGTGTTTATAGGCAGCAGTCGATAGATGTCATTTTTGGAAGCAGTAGATTGTAAAAAAAAATGGTCTATTAAGGGTTAGAGCTGCAGTATTGCACAAATGAAATACAGAGAGAAACCAAAGGCATGTTGGAAGCTCAGGCGGGGAGTTTTCTCAGCGGTGGAGGAATGCTCAGGGAGGGACTACTGCAGATGGCAGAGGAAATAGCTCCGCTGCCTGGAATGGAGCTCCTAAGCTCAAAAAACAAACTGTCAATTCTCACATAGCCATAATTTCAAGGCAATCAGCACGACTGCACCATCAGTGTAAGACATGATTTCTTTTGGTACTGTGGGAGACATAGATCTTTTTTATTAACTTTAGTCAACAAGCTTGTTAAAATGGTTCTCCGCCTACGTCTGTTAGTTCTTTGTCTACAGCTCCGGTCTGCTGAGTCAAGTGTCCACAAAACCGTATTTTTCTCGCTGCATTGGTCGGAATCAAAAGCGCTGCGAAGAATAATTGAAACCATATGGTGGAGAAACTATTATGTGGGTTTTTTAAAGAGAATATTTAATCCCAGACTTGTTAGAAATTTGTCCTTGCTGTGTTCTCCCTATTTGTACATTAAAGCTGTTGGTGAGGTTTAATTAGATGTTGAGGGAGTTGTCTTTGTTTGAACAGTAGACGTAGTCTCCCGGAGTTAGGGGCCCTTTTATCATGAATCAAAGTGTTATGAAAAACTCTCATTGATCACCTTCTCTCATTGTCTTTTTCACTCCAGACCTGACCAGGAGCGCCAGTCTATCAGAGAAAGAGCTAAAGGAGGCTCGCGTCAGGAGTCAGATCATCGCCGCTCAGCTCACCGTCCCTTCCAACTCCAGCTCCAGAGGCGTGCAGCTCTTCAACCGGCGCAAGCAGAGGGTCAGCGCCTTCACGCTCGAAAGCGGCGGAGAGGGGTCAGGAGGGGACAGGGCTGAGAATGTGAAAACAGACCCTTCATCTAACAAACTAACATGGGCAGAGAGGAGCACTGAGGAGAAGGATAGAGACCTGAACTTCAAGAATAGGGCTACCAAGCCGTCACCTGGGAGGGCACTTTCAGTAGGTGATATCATGGAGGAACCAAGTAAGGATTTCCACAAGGTAGACGCCATGGAGGACAGTGTTATCCAAGAGAGACATTTCCTCCCTGTCAAGGAAGAGCAGGAGGAAGAGGAAGAGGCAAGAGATAAAATCCACGAGGACAAAGTCAGGGATGAGATTCCCCCTGGAGGTAATAATGCTGATCCAGGTCTGATGGGACATGCTGAAGGGGAGGCAGAGATAAATTGGGGCCACACAGGGCCAGTTCCCCCTGGAAAGCTTCATAATGGCTGCCACGGTACCTTTGTGCCCACATCCAAACAGACGAACACCAACACCAATCGGACTGCCAGGCCCTTTTTCTCACCGCTGACAGTGCAGTCTCCAGAGACAGCCAGCCCCATTATGGAAAATCCCCCTCCTCCTTCTTACGCCCCTCCGCCTCTCCCTGCTTTCACTGCTCCTCAACCTTTGGCGTTCTCACCTCCACCTCCGCCTCCGTCATATCCCACGCCTCCTCTACCGGCCTTTACAAACCAACCTCCGCAGACCTACTACACCAGTCCGCCCCCAATGTCTCCTATCCTGGCCCCTTCCTCCAATCCACCATCCCACTTCCCTGTGTCTTCTGTATCCCAGTACCCACCCATGCCCCATTACGGCCCTCCCACGGCCCCAAAGCCCTCCACCTTTGTGCCTCAGCCTGCCGGAGAGAGGAAGCCGATAACACCAATCAAAACAGGAATACTTGAGGAGGGTGCAGCTAGAAGGGGAAATAGGAAGTCAATGTTCACGTTTAAAGAGAAGACGGTGGTGGCTCCGAACCCTGAGCTGCTCTCTCTGGTGCAGGGGGCGGATGAAAGGAAGAAACACGGACATAGATCTGTGCCTGAGCCGACATCCGAGGAAGAGCTGCTGGCGTTGGGTGCAGAGGCCTCCAACTTCCTCGCCAAGGAAGAGGATAGGGCCGAGGAGGCAATAGCTCCAGAGTGGGCTTCCTGCCTCAAGACCTCCAGGACCCGTCCGAGGGAAGATCACAGGCCAGAGCAGACCCTCACCAATGTGTCAGGAAAGGGGGCCGAGCTGTTTGCCAAGCGCCAGTCCAGGATGGAGAAATTTGTCGTTGAGAAGCAAAATGCAGGACAAATGAGGTCTCCTTCTCCCACGATGTCTCTGCCACCATCTTGGGTATTTCCATCAAACATGCCCGGCAGGGTCAAGGCCATTGCTAAAAACTCTGACATGAGTGCTCAGCTTTCACAAAACCTAAAGGCCCAACAAGCAGTCAAACAAAAGCCGAGGCAAAGAGCTCCAGCACCAGAGCCAGTTCCAGAGCCACCTCCTTTGGAAAACGGTTGCACCAAGATAGAGATGGACTTGTCAAGGCATCGGCCCTACCAGCTCTCATCTTCCCTATTCATCCTTAACCCAGTCAAGGACCCCATGAGTACCCTACCCAGAGGAGCACCGCAGCCCAGGAACCAGATACCTACCCAGTCTTTCACTAGACAGGCTTCCTTACCTATCAACCCTTCTCCTCACTTCAGTACCCAGTGTATGTCTCCACAGATGCCTCTCAGCCCCACAAGAGGAGCAGCAGAACATCCACAGAATCCAGCCTACGGGCAGCCCAGGATCAGCTCTGCTATGGCGGCCTTTTCTCCAGAGCGCGTGGCCTCTCCTCGGTCAGGGGTCCAGGCACCAAGGCCCACGTTTTCTGCCAAGAAGGCAGGGATTGCACCACAGGTGTGGAGACCCTCTCTGTACTATTTTTAGAAATAGGGGTTTCAGAGCTGCAACGATTAATCGAGTAGTTGTCAACTAGTAAATTAATCGCCAACTGTTTTGATAATCGATTAATCGGTTTGAGTAATTTTTTAAGGAAAAAAGTAAAGAAATCTCTGAGTTCAGCTTCTTAAATGTGAATATTTTCTGGTATCTTTACTCCTCTATGACAGTAAACTGAATCTCTTTTAGTTGTGGACAAAACAAGACATTTGAGGACTTCATCTTGGGCTTTGGGAAACACATTTTTCACCATTTTCTGATATTTTAAACAACTAATCTATTAATCGAGAAAATAATAAACAGATTAATCGACAAAGTAAATAATTGTTAGTTGCAGACCCAGTGTGTTTACATCAGGGGATGGTTGGGAAAACTAAAACTGGTCTTAGTAGGGTGAATATTTACAGTTTGCTGCACTTTATTGTTCAACTCGTGCCTTCTTCTAGCATTATCTTGTATTGTAGATATATAACAGAATGGAATCTTTTTATGTGTGAAATGTTTTAATTCTCACATGTATCAGCAGCAGTAATATTTGTAGTTAGGGCCAGACCATTTCTGTTTCTTACTAAATTATCCAAGTGAATTCACCTTAATTGTTGAGTGAATCTATAATTGTATTTTCTCCACTGTAACAAACACATAAACAGCAGTAATTACCCTCGGTTTAAATAAAAATGTGCCTTTATGTAATCGGATAAAATCCTTACCCAAAGCCGCTACGCACGTCAGCACCGAAATACTTCCATTTTCAGTACGCTTTAAAATGTGATGAGAAACAACCTCACACTTTTTCCACTTTGTCTCCCAGTCCTGTGGGCACCAGGGTGCTGCTGCTCCACAAAGCACTTTAACAGATGGTCTGGCATCTGCTTTATGATCTATGATTTGCAATTTAATGCTGCTCACTGACATGAAAGTTGCAGCGAGAGAACTCCTTTTATGTCTTTATGTCTTCAGGGTAATTTACTCTGCTTTCCAGCGTTTTCTACATAAATATATGATGTGTACTTGGATTCTTTGATGTTTTCAAATCTGCAGGCTGCATACTAATTTGCATCACGGACCTATATATTGTTTTCGTGACTTAGTGAGCAGTAATTCCAGAAGAATTTTGTTCACAGGACATCATAAATCACTGTTGTTTTAGACAACAGGGTTTATGTTTGTTTCATTTCATAAACGTGGATTCACTGCTCTCTTCTGCTGTTGTCCTGTCTGTTGTGATTGATTTCTGTGTGTTCGAGTGAGACTTTTCTTCCTCTGATTAAAACTTTATGCTAACACTCTGCTGTGACCTCTTTCTCCTTTTTCTCATTTCCTGACTTCACTGGTTTCTTTCAACTATTAATTTCCCACTTTAGTGTTTGTTATTTCACTTTCCTGCCTTTGCAAACACTTGAACACGCTTATAAATGTAATGCCTTCGTTAAATAGATAAATTGCAGGAGACAGATCTATTATGGAACACAGTATGTGACAATTAAGTTGAAATAATTATTTCAGCTTGCCATTGCAAGATATTTTACACTTTAAAAAGAATCTGAGTTATGTGTGTTTGTTTTAAGACCTGACCCTTGGCCTTGTTGGTCTTGAGGGGCTCAGACATTCAGACAAATGGAATGACCTTTGACCTGGGCCTTCTCAGGACACTGAGCCTTGCAGTTCAGTCTATAACACTACAGACAGTCTTCATATTATTATGACGAGTGGAGATAGTTTGTGCATAAGGTAGAATGCTGCCCTTGCTTTAGTTGAGTAACTTCATATCCCCGTAAAGGTTAACCAGCTCAGGAAGGCCAGATGACAGTAACCTGAGAGAGACACTAAAGACCGGGCCTATGTGTGCTGGCAGCAGGCTTATTGAAGAAGAAGAAGGGAATACACAGAGATGACCTGAATGCAACTGGGGGTCAGACTGAACCCATAAATACCATTTTATCACAACAGATTCACTCATATAATAATCTGTCTTATTGGATAGGGTTATGGTCTGTTTCAGTCTAAAATATTGGTCTTAACAAAACATCTTGTCATGGTCAAATCAAAACCTTAGAATCTACATAATGAGGTCATTTCTTATTCCAAAGTTGTACAAGCATTACACTAAAAGCTCTTGCAAGTTGTATTTTTGAATGTATGTTTCCAAAAGTCTAAAAAAACATTATTTGTCATGGTCCAACAGACACCAAAGGATTCCTCCCCAGTTGAAACCCCCAGTGAGACTTCCACGCCAACCAGGACAACGCCCAGCCTCACCAGACGTTTCAGCAGCCCAGAGGGCCCCGCCACCACTGGGACCTGGACTCCCAGCCTCCAAACTAATCGGCCCTCCACCGCCATCTTTAGCCGCTCAGTTACTTCCCCTGTATCTTCTCCCAGGGGTACAAGATGCCAATCCCCTATGGCCAGTCAGAATATCCAATTTTCCACGCCAACCTCCACTACAACATCCAGACCCTCTCACACATCTACAGCCACCTCTCCATGCTCTCCTCCTTGGGGTTCAAGATGTCAGTCCCCGATAGTGAGCCAGAATACCCAGTCCCCCAGCATCTCCTCCACTCCTGGTTTAAGATCATCCCAAACATCTACTTCCCCACGCTCTCCTCCTTGGGGATCAAGATGCCAGTCCCCTATGGTGAGCCAAAACACCCAGTCTTCCACCATCTCCTTTGTCCCTACTCCCAGACCAACCCAAACATCTACGGTCACATCTCCTGTCTCTCCTTGGGGTTCAAGATGCCAGTCCCCTATGGTGAGCCAAAATACTTCCAGCATTTCCTTTGTCCCTACTTCCAGACCCTCCCGAACATCTACGGTCACATCTCCCGTCTCTCCTCCTTGGGGTTCAAGATGCCAGTCCCCTATGGTGAGCCAAAACACCCAGTCTTCCACCATCTCTTTTGTCCCTTCTTCTAGACCAACCCAAACATCAACGGTCACATCTCCTGTTTCTCCTCCCTGGGGCTCACGTTCCCAGTCTCCTGCACTCTCTCAAACCAGTTTATCCTTCCAGGCCACTAAACCTCTGTACACATCCTCTGCCACCTCTCCTGTTACCCCACCCAAAGACAGTCGCTGCATGTCCCCCATCGCTAACAACCCAGACTCTAAAGCCAACCATCGCCTTTTGGCCAAGAACATCATCAATGCAGCCAAACGTAAAAACAGCCCCTCCCCCGGAGCACTGAGCGGTCACAGCCTCCCCATTTCACCTCTGGGAAATTCCCACCACGGCTACGACTGCCACAAACCACCCATCAGCCCTTTCCAGTCGCGGGCATTTGGGGCTCAGTCCCCTATCTTCACCAGCCCTCCTCCAACTCCAACGCAGACGATCTGCTCCCCCTCGAGGCTCTACAACACCCGCTCCCTCACCGACTCTGATGCCTCTGTTGAGTCTGAAGACTCGGGCCTCCGATCGCCGGGCCCGCACTCATACAACACCTGTCCCCGCGGCTGGGGCGGTAGCCTGAGGGTGAAGAGAAGCACCGTCTCCACCGACCTGTGAGGGGGTTACTGGGAGGCAATCAAAGCAGTTTTCATAGACTTTTGGGGCATTGGATCAACCAGTAAAAGATGGCATTTCATCAGACTAATGGAAGATACCCTTATGTAACTTTGAGTACTGATCCTGGACAATGGTAAATGTATCAAGGTAGTATTAGTATTTTATATGAGTCACATTCCTAGTATGGACTGACAAGAACAAGCTTTTGACATAACACAGTTGCTGTGGCTTGTACGCTTCCTACATACCAAAAAGACTCAGTAACCAAAGATATTTTAATTCACTTCAATTAATGTTATACTTTCTTCACCTTCACAACAAACATACATTCACAGCCACTGTTCCAGTTAAATTGTGTTTTTAATATTATGTTATGTTATGTTATGTTTGCTGGTCTGACGCATGTCAAAATGGGAAGAGACTTAAAATGAGGGCATAGAAGGGACACATGGAATGAGTAATGTGTAAATATATAGCTCATTGGACTGTATAGTACTTTGGTTAAGACAATCACATTGTACTGTATTAGTAAAGGATCACATTTAACTATGCAATGGATTTAGATTATAGTGGGTAAAATGAGTTTCCATCATTTTTCCATGACAAAAGCACAGTGGTAGGTGGGACACACGCTATTCATGTTATCATACAGGGTCACCGCAGTTTATTATCCATTTTAATCAATGGGGAATAAATCATATGCATAATTATCGCAGTGCAATAATCAGTTTAACACAGTGTATGTTATGTATGTTATATGTTGCTTCATGTACTGCATTTGCTAAAAATGAATGTAAGCTTTACGGATGGATTGACGGAGAATGACGAGAGGATGAAGAGTTATGTGGTAGGTTCGATGGGGCACCTGTTCAATCAAACACTGTTTCCATGAGTCAGAAGAACAAGATTTCAAAAGGTTTTTACTAACGTTTATTGATGAGGAACAATTCAATGAACAATGTCATCGTGCAAATGTAATGGCATATTGATTGTAATATTCATATTGGAGATTGTGTGCCTAAATGTTTTCAGTTTTGCTGACTACCTGTAACGTCTTTCATGAGGAACAGATTATTTTGTGCCTGTACTAATTGTACAAAGTGCCTGTTTGGATGAGGTTTAGGAGCAAAATGTCAGAGAAGGTACAACAAAAAGTTGTTAAAAAAAGGGTTAGAAGAATGTTGTATGTTGTGAAATATTAATCTAAGTGTTTGTGAGAAAAGGATAAGAGGAATGGATTGTATTTAAAATACATACATAACTCTGATGTACATTCTCTTTAACTTCTGAAGTTTCTTTTTATACTTGATTTGCACTTCTGTTCATTCCATTTCAATGGCTAAGTTTAAAACATTGATTTGCTCAAAACAGGTCACAATAAAAACCAGCAAAAACATATCCTACTGTAACAATGAGGACATTCTTGCACAATTCAATATGTTTACATGATGGTGGCAATTATCTGTAAATCTGACTGCTGGCTTCGAACCACATCTGGTATTCTGTTTACACCATCTTGCCCAGTCCTGTACCGGCACACACAACAGATCATTCCTCCCCTCCCTGACATGTGGGCCAAAAGCATTAGCAGCACATTTCTAAATATTTACTCTTGTGTGTCTTTTGAGTGACAGGGACGCCTGCTACACGGTGACCTGGCTCCTTCAGCAGGATTAAGCCTATTACTGTCATGGATTGGTTTCAACCTGGGTCACCTCTGGACAAACCAAACACCGAACATAATAACATTTAGTTTTGCAAGCAGATTTCTTTTTCTGTGATTGCATGCCTTTTTTTTTTTTTAATACAGAACATTTTTCTCTCATTTCATAACTGTATGATGTCTTAAAATGAATGCAAAATAAAAAGTGAATTAAAATGAATAATGTATAGTTTGTCTCTTGTTTTATTATTCTCTTGTGGGGGGTAGATTGGGTCGTCTATATTTTCTGCCCGAGCTGCTGAAATGTTTGGAAGCTCAGCATGCTGTAATTAAGAGCTTGTTAAGCTGAAACCAAGTTGCTGAGTTGGTTGGATGCAGACTGTGTGTTATTAGCCAGCTACCGCTATAAGTGTGACGGTTCACATTATAGGCACTTAAATGCACGTCGGGTTATCAAATCACAGCTCCTCCTGTCCGCATGTCCAAGTGTCCTTGAGTGACACAATGTTGCTCCCTGAGTGCTTCACAGCAGCTATACTGGGTGGCTGTAGCTCAGGGTGAAGAGCCCAAGCGGGTCGTCGTTTAACCACAAGGTTGGCGGTTTGATCCCCGGCTCCTACTGTCTGCATGTCAAAGTGTCCTGAGCAAGACACCGAACTCCAAGTTGCTCCTCAGGTGCTTTACACCCGAGCCCACTGCTCATAAAATGCTTATGATGGGTTAAATGGAGAGGTCAAATTTTAGGTACCTGTATGTATATGACGAATGTAACATATTCTGTGTATATATATATAAGTTTTTAAACACCCTGAACTGAATATAGTGGTATTATTGAAAATACTGTAAGCTGGAGTAGTAATTCCCCATTTTTATATATATATAAAAAAAAATATATATATATATATATATATATACATACCAAAATAAAACATTATGTCATGGGATGCACATCAATTCATAAACAACACATTTCCCCACACATTTATACTATTAAATGAATCTTGGGTTGTTTAATTAATTTATCCTTATGTACACTTGGAGGTAAAACTATGTGACACATTTAGGACTGCAGTAATACTGCACAGTGCCATGTAAACAAGGAGTCATATATCATCTGGTCTTTATATAACCCCTAAATGCACTTCAACGGCCCCTCCATTAAAGTTTTATGATTGTTGAGTTGGTATATTTTGATGCAGTTTAATAGTTAGAATGAAATGCTATGAACTGCCTATTTTCAGTCACATTAACAGAAAACACAAACTTCTTAGATTTCTTAGATTATAACATATATGACTACCTTTTGGCTCAGAAGCGAAGTACGGATATATGTACAAGATCACCCACCACATTTAGAGACATATTTCTCTGGTTTTACAGTCTTGTGTCATGCTTCACTGTCAGTGGTGATAGTCAGGCAGCTGAAATGTCCCTACAGCAACTCCTCGGGGTAAAAAGAAAACCAAAGCCACATTTATCACAGGCACATAGACTGCCATCTGTAGGACTCCAGACAGAAGTTCAAATGAGGCTATACGCTGTTTGAACTGATGCAACTGTTTCTCAACATAAACATTTCATATATTCTCTCATGGTCTCTATGTTTTTTTTCCAAGAATTTACCATAGTATCCAAATGAGGCAAGGAAATACTATGAAGAAAAACTGTATAAGTTAAAGATACAATTTCACTTTAGCATCTCCTTATCAAATGTAAGAATGAATGTCATTCCAAACAGAGATTTTAACATCAACGTCATAACAGCAGGGAATAACGAAATAATGCAGTCTGGATGCTCCCCATGATTACAATCATGTGATTCTGGCACAGCTGCTTTGTTGAGGAAAAAAAGGTGATATCACTGTGTTAGATATCACAGGGATTATTCCAGTCAAAAAGTCAAAGGCTTGCAAGAGAGCTGCAAATAAGGTGTCATATAGTCAACAGCTGTACAGTAGGTTTGAGAGCTTATTTTCACAAGCTGAGCAGTTTCCCTTCCACAACTCTTCTCTTTGCTTTTTTTTAGCTGTGTTGCCAAATATAAATTAGATAGATAGATAGATAGATAGATAGATAGATAGATAGATAGATAGATAGATAGATAGATAGATAGATAGATAGATAGATAGATAGGCAGTAAAAGGCAGTAAAAAAAAAGTTAGTAGTACAAAGTACAAAAAAATATACCAGATATAAAAATACAAGGAGATGAAGAAAACTGTTAAAACTGAATATTGTTCAGGGTAACAGCTGTGATACACGACTATTAAAAAAGTGAATATAGTTCAGAAGAGACTGTTAAAAATGAGTATAGTGCAGGGTAACTCCAGTAGCTTAGTCTTACGCCATAATATGAAGAACAGTATTGTAATACATTGTTAACTAATTTGCTGTGGATGGGGGAAATTAACACCATGGTCTGTGAACCATGTAATTAAAATACTGCTGTTGATTTTGCATTGATTAAATTATAAACAATCTCTGCTTGCACGTGTGCATATTTAACCTAAGATATAGTGCTTATACCCTCTCTGTGCTCAATTTTAACGAGTACAAATAGGATATTAAATTCAAACTTTATTTCAGACACACAGGAGGGTCCATAGCAATAAAAGAAAAGAAAAGAAAAAGAAACAATTATAATATATAATTTATACATAATTATATATATATATATATAATATATATATATTATAATTAATATATGACTATAACTATATATAAATTATATATATATATATATATATATATACTTTGTACTTTGCACTACTAACTTTTTTACTGCCTTTTTACTAACATGTTTTTGCACTATGGAACTGTGATGCTGGAAACTTGAATTTCCCTCGGGATCAATACAGTTACTATCTATCTATCTATCTATCTAATTTATGTTTGTCAACACAGCTAAAAAAAGAAAAGAAGAGTTGTGGATGGGAAACTGCTCAGCTTGTGAAAATAAGCTCTCAAACCTACTGTACAGCTGTTGACTATATGACACCTTATTTGCAGCTCTCTTGCAAGCCTTTGACTTTTTGACTGGAATAATCCCTGCGATATCTAACACAGTGATATCACCTTTTTTTCCTCAACAAAGCAGCTGTGCCAGAATCACATGATTGTAATCATGGGGAGCATCCAGACTGCATTATTTCGTTATTCCCTGCTGTTATGACGTTGATGTTAAATCTCTGTTTGGAATGACATTCATTCTTACATTTGATAAGGAGATACTAAAGTGAAATTGTATCTTTAACTTATACAGTTTTTCTTCATAGTATTTCCTTGCCTCATTTTAATACTATGGTAAAGTCTTGGAAAAAAAACATAGAGACCATGAGAGAATATATTAAATGCTTATTTTGAGAAACAGTTGCATCAGTTCAAACAGCGTTGCCTCATTTGAACTTGTCTGGAGTCCTACAGATATATATATATATATATATATATATATATATATTGTACACTCGGAGTAATTAAGGTAAAACTATGTGACACATTTAGGACTGCAGTAATACTGCACAGTATGAATGTAAACAAGGATTCATATATCATCTGGTCTTTATATAACCCCTTAATGCACTTCAACAGCCCCTCCATTAAAGTTGTATGATTGTTGAGTTTATTTAGATGCAGTTTAATAGTTAGAATGATATGCTATGAACTGCCTCTTTTCAGTCACATTAACAAAAAACTAACACAGACTTCTTAGATTTCTGTTATTACAATACATAAATATATATATATATATATATATATATATATATATATATATATATATATATATATATACTCACTGGCCACTTTATTAATTGCCATAAATGTATACCTTTTGTTGACATTGTCAGAAATCTGTTTATTATTGAGGTTGTAGTTTGCAGTGGAGTTGTACTGGACTACATTGTATTAAGAGGTGTTATTAATTAATGAGGGCTGCCCCTATCTTAGTAGATTAGACAACTAACTAATCGTCAGTCGTTTTGGTCTTAGTCGACTGATATGTCTTTAGTCGATTAGTCTTTTTTTGGGCTTTTTTTCATGCAGAATGACTTATTTCCAAAAAACTTATGAGCACATCTCTGGCAAACACGAGATTTTAAGTGTGTGATTCTTTGTGGAGAAACTCAGTCTTACTGATCTCTCGATTAAATTAATCGATTAGTTGAAAAATAATTTCTCTGGTCGAGGACAGCCCTATATGAGGAAAAACCTCTCAACATAATGCAGTCCAACACCACCACTATCTATGACCTCAGTGCTAAACATATGATTGAATTAACACCTCTATGACAGTGAAAAAAAACTAAATATTATAGGTATCATAAAAAACTAAACATTATATGTATCATAAAAGTTAACTTTATGGCAGGATTGTTGCCTACTAGATTGTACAGGTGTACCTAATAAAGTGGCCAGTGAGTGTATATATATATATATATATATATATATATATATAATTTACCTTGTCCTCAGTTGCAGTGGAAAGCCTCCACTGAGACACTAGAGGCCGCTCTTGAGGTGAGAAGAGGCTACAGCCAGCAGCAGAGCCAGAGCAGCTCAGTGGCTTCCTCGTTTGACAGCAGGGCTTGTTCTTGCTTTACAGCTCAAAAACAACAAGGATGAAGATTTGAAGGGACGATGCGGCACCTAGAGATAACCGAGGAGAGGTTTAGCTAGCTGAGAGCCCGTCAGATTCACCCTCTATCTCCCGGTCTGTGTGTGTGAGCTACTAAACCAACACCAGGCAACTCGAGTACATCGACTAAACTGCAGATGAATGTCTTCAGTGCATTTGTTGTTGTTAGCTGCTAATGCTAACCACAGAAGAAGTTGCGAGCTAGCTAGCTGGCCTAGCTAAGCTACTGGTTAAAGAAGCGAGGAGGAGATAACACATGTTTGATTGACTTAAACTGGGCTCTGTGTAGCTGATGGAGCCAGCTAACATTAGCTTCAGTAGTCAAACAACTGCAGCTTTGGTTAAGCTTTTAAAGTAGTAACTAGTAGTTACCAGAGGTTAGTTAGCTTAGCCAGTTAGCCACCACTACTGCTGGAAGAATGAGTAGGAAACAGCATCACTATAAAGGAGCAGAGGTCAGCTGCTGCGTCAAATACTTCTTATTTGGATTCAACATTTTATTCTGGGTAAGTTAATACACTTTATGTGTGTCTTTTGTCTATCAATATCATAAGAAACAACGCTTTAAGTCTCATTCAATGTCCTGGATGGGAGTGGGTGAGCTTGGACTGAAATGATCCCTGAAGGTGTGATCATTTAAGTTCATTTAAGTTACTAGACAAGTGTTGAATTAGTTTCCTGACATGTGTTGTTTCATTGTTTATGTGTGTTAACCAACATTACCTTGTTCACTTGATTGTCCCAGAGGAAGTCACTAATGTTAGCATTCATTCATATTACTGTTAGTCAGGTGTGTTATAGTTAGTTAAGTCTTTAAAACATTATTATCATTACTTAAATATTCACTTCTTTTACACCTCTACTTGTTCTCAAGTCTTTTTCTTTATTAGCCTGGGGGCATCTGCAACTTTTCCTTTTATGAAACTCTGAAATAAATGGCTAATAGTGTTGAGTAGCTAAGTCACAAAGATCAGTATATTAGTCTCCTGCCATGTGTTGTTGTTGTTTCATAAGTTAATACAGTCTTTTTTCTATCAATATCATATTAAAGTGTCATTAAATGTGCTGGTAAAGTTAGCTTCACGTTGGGAGTTGGTGAGCTTGAACTGAAATGATCTCCTGAGGTGTCAGTAATCTGATCATTTAAGTTACTAGAAAAGTGTTGAGTTAGTTTCCTGACATGTGTTGTTGTTGTTGTTTATGTGTGTTAACCAACATAAGCTTGTTCACTTGATTGTCCCAGAGGAAGTCACTAATGTTTGCATTCATTCATATTACTGTTAGTCAGGTGTGTTATAGTTAGTTGAGTCTTTAAAACATTATTATCATTACTTTAAAATATTCACTTCTTTTACACCTCTACTTGTTCTCAAGTCTTTTTCTTTATTAGCCTGGGGGCATCTGCAACTTTTCCTTTTATGAAACTCTGAAATAAATGGCTAATAGTGTTGAGAAGCTAAGTCACAATATAAATAAATATCAAAATAAGATAATACAGTCTTTTTCATATCAATATCATATTAAAGTGTCATTAAATGTGCTGGTGAAGTGAGCTCAACATTAGCACCCTTTGGAGTTTGAACTTAAATGATCCCTAAAGGTGTCAGTAATCTGATCATTTAAGTTACTAGAAAGGTATTAAATTAAGTCTCCTGCCATGTGTTGTTGTTGTTGTTGTTGTTTATGTGTGTTAACCAACCTTAGCTTGTTCACTTCCTAGAGGAAGTCACTAATGTTCATAACTTTGAAATATGCACTTCTTTTAGCAGACCTACTTATTCTCAAGTCTTTATTAGCCTGAGGCAGCTGCAACTTTTTCTTTTTATGAAACTCTGACATGAATGGCTTATAGTGGCGAGTAGCTTCAGTCACAGATATCACCAGTCGCTTTAATTAGACTAGCTAATGTTTCTTCATTGGCTAACTATAGTTCCTAGAAGACTCAAGAGACATACACTGATGGTTTTATTGTCTGTATGAGTAGCTGGTGGAGATACACCCTACCATAGACAAAAGCTAGACTGATGTTAGTTTCTCTCCCTGCTCTAATTCAGTAGTAAGGATTGGTACCATTGTGTCTGTGTGTTTTGAGAAATGACATGAGTCTCGTCTGTATTGTTGAGCCAGTGGCAAGTGAGCCCACATCTCCTTCACAAAGCCCCCCCTCCCTCCATATTTATCCCTCCTCAGTCTGAAAAGTTCCTCTGTTAAGCCTCCTTCCACTCCTCCCTCCTCAGCCGTCTGCATTGCGTCTGTGCGTCTGGTGTATTATAATGTCTGTGAGTGAAGGAATGGCGTGTCTGTGTTCCCCAGAGGGTCTTCCCACACGGACCTGAATACTACCCAGCCCTCCTCTTTTCAAGCACCCCTTTTCACTCCCTCCACCACCATAGTGCTCGGGCTCTGCAGGACAGCATTGTTTCTCTCAACTCACACACCCACTAACGCACAAAGAGGGATGGTGATAACAAAGACTGAGGGGGGATGAGGACAGGGTGTGATTCTGCGTTTTCTCCCCCCCATATGCTTGTTCTGATGGATTCATCAGGCACATGGGATCCACATGCAACTGGATCTCTTCCTATTCCTCCTCCTTTCATCACCACCTCCTCATTCCTCAACACTCCCCTTCAAATTATTACACTATAATCTGTCTTTTTTTCTTGTTGTGAAACGGAGGGGATATGAACTGCCAAACATGTCACCGGCCAGAGTTCTTTTTTAAAGAACAATGCACAGATTCATTTGACAATTGGCCTCACAAATGAAAAGTGCTCTGTAATTCAATAGGACTGAGCAATCAACCGGGAAATATTGAGTCATAAGGCTGTAGTGTTGTGTCTGACTCATATTGCGTTCTTTCAGACTGTTTTGACACCCAGGCCAAGCTAACAGTCCTGTGTCTGAGCTCGCTGGGAAACTGTAGAACAAGTTCCAGCTCGCTGGCTGTTTCCGTTAATAATCGCTAGAAGATGTTCTCCTCTTGTCTGTGCGCCGCCAAACAGGATTTGACAGACAAGCTAGTGCATTGGTGAAATAGAGAGAGATGGGGTTTATTCTCCACAAATCAACCCATTTGTCTTCCCCATAGTGATCTTGTCAGGCTTGAAAATGCTGTCCAAATTGAGACAGAATGCTTGTAAGACCCTAAATTTTGTGAACAAAATAGAGCAGTAAAAACCCAGAACCTCATTTTCTGTGTGAATTCCTCGAGCGCCAGAGCTCGCTGGTGACAGCCAGACGTTCTCACCCAAGAACAACATACCTTCTCTCGTCCTGACAATAGACGCATTCCTCCACATCCACTTAATTAATCATATTTTCTGCCCGAGCTGCTGAAATGTTTGGAAGCTCTGCATGCTGTAATTAAGCGCTTGTTAAGCTGTAAGCAAGTTGCTGAGTTGCTTTGGATGCAGGCTGTGTGTTATTAGCCAGCTCCAGCTATAAGTGTGACTGTTCACATTAAGCACTTAAATGCACATCGGGTTAGCGCATCACAGGTGGTAGACAGCTGTAAAGAAGTGTGAATGCAGCCATTCGAGGACACATCACTCTAGTCACATTTAGAGGTAGACGGGGGATCATGTTTCCACACGTTGTATATACTCGGTATGCATCTCTGATTGCATTGGAAGAGAGCATAGTATACTTTTGGAATAGCATTGCTACACAACAGCTTAGGTCCATTTTGACTTCCTGTCAGCTGATGTCATTCACTGATGGTGCCTTCAAATGAAACTCGTGAGCTAGTGTTTACAACATTGGAAGTCGTTTACACAATATGCTTGGCGTTGAAGTGGTTAAGTCTCGAGAACCCCGCTGCTAAGCAACGGCAATATTAACGTTACTGTCGGCGTCGAGAATCCACAGAGGCAAACAATTTAGCAAGCTAGCAGGCGGGTAACATAATGCAGGAAATGCATAGGCATAATTATTATGCACCGTCATTTCTGACAACGTCAACAAACATGTCACAACTCGTGAAGTTGGAGCTTTCAGAAACTTTCCACTGACGAGGTTGTGAATACCACAAGAAGGGGGGCGTTCATATGGACTCTTCTTGTGAACACGGTAAACATGACCCCATTTGAAGGCACCATTACACTGCAACAGGAAATAAACCGGGACACATTTGGGAATGTTTACAACTGGAAATGGTCTAATTGGTTAATTAATTAATTAATTAATCGATTGAAAATGAATCGTTTAAGTTTTTTTTTCATGGAAAAATGCCAAACATTTTCTGTCTCCAGCCTCTCAAATGGGAGCATTTTATGCTTTTTTTGTCTTATTATAGGATTGTTATCTGAATATCGATTTGTTTTTTGGACCATTGATCAGACAAAACAAGAAATTTTAATATGTCACCTCAGGCTCATGGGAATTTTCACTATTTCCGGACAATTGCTTGACAAATGTATTAATTGATTCATCAAGAATATAATCTGCAGATTAATCGATAATACAAAATAATTGTTAGTTGCACCCCATAGTGTATGGCTGGCATGCTAAACCTCTTAAACACATCTTATGTCTGACAAGGCACCAAATAACAGCTATTTTCCTCTCTTCTATTCTTATGTCTGAAGACAAATGTGTATGTTTTTCTGTTTAGTAGTATTTGCCATTTCACAGATAAAATCAAATGTCCAGTCACAGGGGAATTTTTCTTTTCTGGTTTATTTTGGTTTCGTTCTGATACTCCATGTCAAGTGTGCTCTGTGTCATGTGGGTCTACACAATATCTGGGTGTATCTGGATACACGATAAATAATAGCTTTGAACAGGAACCTAACCTTCTGTCCATTATAGCCTCAGCCTCGAGTGTCCGTAGTCCATTCCAGTCAGATCTATTCTGGCCCTGAGCTTGTTTCAGTTACACGCTGTTGTAATTAATCAGCCAAATTTGATACGTTGATTTGGCATTATCAAGTGTGAATGCAAATGATGCGGAAGCCTCACATCTTATCCACTCCGTTGGCAGTGCCGCTGACATCATATCACCGAAGAATGGCTGCGTTCACACACGGCCAGCCACATTAGAGATTCAGCTTTTTAGGGAGTCAACGAAAGGGCAGTCACACTTGAGTAAGTCTATAGCCCGTGTATTTGTGTGTGTCCAGGCAGCATGGAGCTTGGTTTGTCTGCTAGTTAGTTGAGGTTAATGGGATCAGCTGGCTTAGGGAGGCATCTTCTCAAGTGTTGATAATCTCTCTGTCCCTGTCGAGAAGAGGCCCTCGCTCAGGGACGCACACATCTTGCCGCAGCACTTGACAGAAAAATAACCTGAACAGTCTGATTTGAATAACGAGGCAAATACATGGACATCTAGTTCCAGGCTTTGTTTATTTGCTGTGATAACAGCACATAGATTAGATGGAATGATGCAAATGTACAGAAGAAAGAGAAACAAATGACTTACCAAAGCAGGTGAGATTTAAAGAAACAAATCCTGAGGGTCTTTTTAAAACGTCTTGTCTCCACATAAACAGAAGCAATGAGAAAGAACAAAGACGCAGTACTGCCTGTGCTTTTTCTTGGATTTATTGCTTAATTGCTGAGAGATACAAGGAGATAAATGTGGATCTCATGTAAAATTAGCATCTTATGTTAACTTTCACTTTTATCCAGCGCTCAGTAAAAAGCACTGATTACCTGGAGAACATTTTAGTCTCCTAGTAGCATTGACAGAGTTTAAGCACAGGGCGTGTTTCAATGCCACCGACTGACCTGGATTTGACTCTGGCTGCTCACACTGTGGGAAAAGTAGATGAAAGGAAATAACATAAGCACTGTACAAAGGCAGGTTCAGTTCAGTTTCTATGTACTCATTCAGTCAAATTCACTTCAATCCAAACATATTGTCCTGTGAGGGAAGTTTGGTTTGCAGATAGGGCTTTAAAAAAGGTTCAGTATATGCTTACATGTTAAAATAGTGTGTTAGGCTCATACAGCAACAGACAGATTTAGTTGAGCTTGATTTTTTTGTTTGTTGTTGCTTAAATTGACGGCATTTTAAGTTTCGTTCAGCAGTCTGGCCTCTCCGAAAAAGGGCTCAATTATTTTGTGTTTTATAAATAAAGTTAATGAGGCTATTTTGAGATAGAGATTGAGAAATAGTGGAAGAGATAGTAAGCCAAAATGACAGGGAGGGTACCAGGCATGGATACCTCCTTAGCTGTCTCATTTAGTGCTGCCTTCAAGGTCGCGTCAGACTGCAGCAGGTGGAAAATCCAACTTGACAAGTCTTTTGACCGGAAATAATAACAAAATTGTCCATATAATAGAAGTACTTTTCTGTTGTCTGGCTATGTTTTATTTTAGAAACACCAGAATGAACAGGATTTCTTTTCTTCCTGCTTTATTGGATATTACACAGGAGAGAACAAACAGGAGGGAAGGTAAAAGAGAGTGTGATGCGTCCATACTGAACCACCGGGGTATTGATGATTTGCAATTAGCCATATGTATGAAATGTCTGCTTTATCCATATTATATGGATACTTTTTGAAGCACTTGAAGGCAGCACTAGATTCTGGTAATGTTCTTATACAAATCCAAGCTATTCTTAATGATCTCTGGCTAATTATGACAATTTTAAATGTTTCCCAAATGTAATGGTAGATATCAACCATTAACCATTAAGGAAATACAAGCTTTCATGTGAGGCAGATATTACCCAAAGTTCCATCAACTCTTGAGCAATGGGAATGAGACAGGAAGTACATCAGCCATTTGTGACAGTGGGCAGGAATTTACTAGAAAACGTATACCTTGAAAATACAAAATCGGTAAAACATAACTTTCTTAAGTTCCTTTTTTCTTTTTATTGCTGCGTTAAGCAACATTATTGCAACATCCTTAATGGGACTGCTACAGATCCTCATTTTAACATTTAATGTCTAATGTTGGGAATTTTAATTATTATGCAGGTTGAATAGCAGTCAAGTTGAGTGATTACTTGGCACCAAGTGTTCCAGCCACTTTGTTGCCCATTTGAGGGCAACTTCCTGGTGATATTTTCAAATCTAAGTGCCGCTTCAATGCATCTTTAATTTTGGGCTCTGGGTCTCATTTGGAATGAAGGTGCATGTTCAGTTTAGCCTTCAGGGGCCTTGTTATAGAAATATATCCTAACTACTTGTCCTATCTTCTGGTTTAAAAGATGGGAAAAGTCCAATCTTCCTATAACAGGAGCAATTCTTAAAACACTGAACTCAAAACTCAGAAACACACACTACCTCAAAGATTAACATGCAGACGTGTTCTTGTTTATAATAATGTTGGCTTACCCAAAGAGCCATATATATTACCATCCCTAGCTTTAGCTGTTGTCCTGAATGTACATTCCTCAATAACAAAGTCTGTCTGAAGCTAATCTTCTAATCAGTGTAATTAATATCCCAATTCTAATTTTCACAGTTAAGAATATTGGCAACATTTAAAGATTCTCTTTGGTTTAAAATGACAATAATTATTGAATGTTATATAATTAATCACGATTAAGCATTCACAACTGGTAATTATCCACAGTATCTAGAGAACCGTTCAGTAATGTTTGACTTTAGATGAAGAGTAGTTTCCATGCTGTAAAGGGAGAGTTGTTTACTCCGTCTCAGTTTATTGTGTTCTCTTTTTAATCTACATGGATTATTTAGAGTCAGAGGCTAAATGGTTTAATACTTCCCCTCCGTCAGTCTAATCTCTTCTACTTGATCTCCACGTGTTTACCTTGACTCTTCCTCAGTGTCTCTTTCCAGCTTAAGCCACCACACCCTTCACTACAACCGCTGTGACTACCAGGCCAACCCTGCAGCAACCCTCACAGTTACTGTTGTTGTTTGGCATACTGTCACATTGTTGGTCTTGTTATGTCTGCTGACGGATTGCCATCAGGTTACCTGCTTCCCCCGATTTAATCAGCTTCCCAACAATATGATTTAATCCAATTTCAATGGAGCTATTATATTTCAGGCTCTGCCGTTATAGTGTGCCTTAGTTAAGTTCATTACCGTCCCAAATCTCTTAGGAATGACGTTTTGTGGCAGCTAAGCAGTTGATTAGACAATAACATTATACGAATAGAACCACACTACCCAGTAATGGCTGATTTTTACTTAAATGCTGTCTGATTAGATATAATCCTGAAGCTGCACTGTTGTTAGACTTTGTTTCTTTAATAAAGCACATCTCTTCTACAAAATCCAAGAACAGAAGGAGGTCTTAAATTTTCAAATTTAGGACTGTATTATTATTATGCCTCACAGATGGTTATAGATTGCAATTTAGTATCCCTAGGAACACAGTTTTGGAATAATCCGTCAGTAAAAATCCAAATTGTGGAGCTCAATTGGGGCACTTGGAGTACAAGGACAATTAAACACTTATCAGATATAATTATGCAAAAAAGGGTTCAAACATTTACATTGACAAATCAGGATTTTTTAAATATAATTACATTTAAAAAACTGTTTTACTGCAATAAGCAGTTAACACTATGATTTAGTGTCAGGACCGTTTAAAGACGTAATTGAAGAAGGAAAAAAACAAACAATGAATTGGCAGAATATACAACATGCTGCTGAAGGAACAATCTAAACAATACTCACAGCAAAAGTTGTATGATAAATATAATATATGTCTCCATTTTAAAGAAGCCAACATAAAATGGAAGGAATTCAATATCTCTCTAACAGCATTACCACAAATGAAAAATCTACAGTTGATGACAAGATTATACTACACTAGAGATAAAATTCAAGTTTTATCCATATTCCTCTGATAGGTGTGTGAAGTGTGGTTATCAAGACTCCCCCTGTGCATTCCCTCTGGATCTGTACAAAAGTGAACAAACTGGTGTGGAATGAAATCCAAGAATGGATATCTATTACTTGTAAAACAAAAATTGAATTCTTGGCTTCGTGTATTTTTCAGAATGCCGGAAAAATGAGATATCTTACGGGATGGCATGTTATGTTTTCCTCCCTTGTTTATAAGAAACTCATTTTAAAACACTGGGGGGGAAAAAACAGACGCCCCTACTTTACAGATTTGGAAAGAATTTATGAGATATTCTTTGACCATAGAAAAGGATACAGGACATGGAACTAATGTAATGTGTGTGTTTGTTTGTGTGTGTGATGGGGGGTCGGGATGAGAGGTATACGTGTATGTACAATGTACATGTGTCTTGTCTCTTATGCCTTGTGTATATGACTATGAATGTTTTATGGCCATCTCAAGCAGTCCCCCCGGGGCTTTTCGAAATTCTCTTTTTTGCCACGTTTTAAACTGTGAGCCCTACATCTATCCTTCACTGGGATGGGAGGCTAATGCCGAAGGGATTTTCCTTAACTCTCAAGATATCAGATCCTGCAGCCTCTTAAGCGGCCCAGTGCAATGACTCTAACCTGCAATAACCTGCAGATGTAATGATTCACTCTGTCTATCCACGGCAAGTTAAGACACCTTCTCAGGAGACAGTCAGCTGTGTTTTTAAGGTTCTGAAAGCCAATTTTCTCAATTGTCGCACTATTAACGATCCGTTTTAGAAGAACGCTGGTTATTTTCAAAGAGATTTCTGTATCTGTGTTTTGACTATGCTCTTCTTGCATGTTTGATGTGGGTGGTGCTGCCGCCGGGAAAAGGTGATGTCATGGATTACTGTGTGGATCAATTGGAGTTTAACAACAGACAGTTGTTGGGTTGTTTGCACATGTTGTCAGGGAGACACACCACTGTAAATCAAAAGTGATCAAAACAACACACAGTCCTGATAGACAGTTCTATTAATTTGTCACTGAGAAAGTTTTTTTTTATCTTTAACTTTGGTTAATGCTTATTAAGTCTCAAATATTTCTTCATTATTTCAGAGCTTCTTTCCGTCTGACAGTGAATCCTCTTCTGTGTGCTTTGTTTTACAGTTACTAGGAGCCGCATTCTTGGGCATAGGCCTGTGGGCATGGGCGGAGAAGGTAAGTAAACACGTCACACACTGTTGAAGTACGAGACGATCGCCTCAACAGCATAGCTAAAATTCTTCTCCCTATATTCCTGCAGGACTAAGCATGAAGTACAATGTGCAGTGTTTAGATGAAAACGGGGCTTTTATGAGAAGTGGTGCGAACAATAAAGGCACGCTTTGTAGCACTTAAAGGCACATTACCTGATAATGGTCCTGGTAAACATATCATGGTCGTCTCAGGAAATGGATTATGTTGCTACAGCTCAAGTGTGAGTTGTGACTGTTAAAGTTTTGTTGAGCCTATATGCTTTTCCAATAGTTTAACAGAAGCTAGTCACAGGCAGAGCTACAAATAAGGAGTCAAAATTACAAACAGATTTGACTCATATCCACCAGGAATTCAATGCCTTTGCTCATCACAAAATGAATACTGTTTATTTTTCCACAGTATACTAGCAACAAAGGGCAGGTGCTGCCATTAACCTCTCATGTGCAGTGGATCATGGCCACATTTAAAACTCCTTCCCATCGAGTTAACAGTCAATTTGTTCATTAATTAGCTAGAAATTGTACCGGTCTGTTCAGTAAATGCTGCACCAGCGTGGAAGCATGTACTGATTAGCAACGTCTGGTCATGAACTCTGTGCAAATAGGCCTGCACCGGAGCACCTTGGTGGAACAGCGTGAATAATTTAAAGGGATTAGGCCGAATGATGAATAGCGGGTCCTGGAAAGGCATAATGGTGAGTTTGGGTCTCAGTGACTATGATTAGTTTCTAGCCTGCTGCGTTCAGCCAGACTACATTGTTTCTGGGCTTCATGCTTAAATTCAAATGGAGGTACTTTAGTCTGCGCGAGTGCCATTAAAACCCCAGAATGCTTCTGTCCTGTAGTTGTTTCGTAGCTCAGTGCAGTGGGAGCTTAACTTAAGCAGTGTGAGATTTCGGCGTCTTGGGCTTTAGCTGCAAGTGTTTGACATGTGCGCAACTGTGTATGTGACAAGCAAACAGCATGTCAGAACTGAGAGCAGGCGGCCACATTTACAGATGATAACCCTGTCGGGATCTCTCTCAAGATGGGTGAGAAATCTAGAAAGAGGTGGTGAGAGATCATGCATGAACCAGAACACACACTTTTACTCACAAACTGCACTTCCCTCTAGTGTGCCACCCTATTTGACTCATCTTCCAGTGAGCCCACTCTTTGGCGTCAGGGGTGTCATTTCTAGTTGAGAAATGTGTCAATGTGAGGGCATGATGATGCAGTCCAGAGGCTGACAGGAAAACATGTTGGACACACTGTGGCCTCGGGGGCTGCGAGGGCAGGATATGCAGACAGGAAGGACAGATGTCTGTTTGTGAATGTTTGCTCTGAGCTGTGCCTCTACTTATTTCATAGGTTGGACAGAGATCTACCAGAGAGTTGAAGATAAATTGATTAAAAAAAACCTCTGGGGGGGGTGTTATTGTATTTAGAAAGCAACATACTTTGTAGATCCCATTCTAATCAAATAACAGTATTGCGTTTAATAGATTTTTCTGCTGCGCTGCTTCTGCATCTCTGAACAGGGCAGCCCCAGCCAGCTGGCCTCTTGGCTGTGCCATTAGTTAAATTCTCACTATTTCTCTTTGACATCACAATCCCTTTTCAAGGTGTGTTTTTGTAGAGAGAGGAATTTTGCCAGGACCTTGTAATGGACACATTAAGGTTTGATTTTTTTAAATGTTATAATCAGAATTTTTAACCACTCTCTTTTTTCGCTTCCCCTCAGGGCGTGCTGGCCAATCTGTCATCCATCACAGACCTAGGGGGCTTCGACCCCGTGTGGCTCTTCATCGTCGTAGGAGGGGTCATGTTCATCCTGGGCTTCGCTGGCTGTATCGGAGCGCTCAGAGAGAACACTACCCTGCTTAAATTTGTAAGCCAGCTCCCGACTTTTCCGAGCACAGACACCATTTCCAACCACTTCACACCCCCTTTAATTCTGCACTTCACACCAAAGCTGAGGCTGTCACTGCAGCAGGTGACTCACCCCAGCCAAATGCTATGGGTGGTTGCATGATACGGATATGTGTTATCTCATCACTAAACCAAGTAATGACCAGAAACACTGATCCGTGCCTAAGTCACCAAAAAATGTTCTCTCTGTTAAGTACTTTTGTCTTTTGATCCGTAAAATAGAATTATTCTCAAGCCGAAAGCCATGACAGCATCATTTTGGGAGGTTTTGTTTGTGTTCAGCTGTATTGATAACTACATGTGACGGACGCAGACAAACTTGCCTTGTTGCTGGCTGCGATTCTGAGTAGCTATTAACTCCAGCCGATGTCCATTAGCAGCAGTAAGTCAGGCGTCAGAGCGAGGAGCTAATGTGGCTTTTGTGCATTTATCATTAGCCCCGTCTCCTCCTGCATTTACCGTAAAGGGATGATATAACGGCACCTCTGGGACTGCGGGTTTTTGTTGCCACACTCTCACTCAGCATATCAGAACAGGCCCTACAACCAGACCTGCACAGGGACATTACATCAGAGCTATTGTTCCTCTTTGAATTCTTTTACGAGAAATGCTAGAAGTAATGTTATTAGTGTTCTGATCCTTAAAGAAAACAGGATTGTCTTTGGCGCACCCAGATTCCCTGATTGAAGTGACAGATTTATTGTTTTCTGCTTGTGTGTGTCGTGTACTTCCCAGTTTTCTGTGTTCCTGGGATTGATCTTCTTCTTGGAGCTGACTGCGGGGATCCTTGCCTTCGTCTTTAAAGACTGGATCAAAGACCAGCTCAACTTTTTCATCAACAATAATGTCAAGGCCTACCGCGATGACATCGACTTGCAGAATCTCATTGACTTTGCCCAGGAATATGTAAGTCCACGCCTACTAACTGAAACTCATGTGTCACTGACAGTAAAAATTCCAACTTCCTTATAACAGCTCATGATTCTTGCCTGGAGGAAGTCACTCCCTTCTCTGGAAGTTTTGTTTCGTTATACAAGTTTCCCAACAGATCTTGAATCAGCTCTTTTCTGGGCAGAGAGGAGACTGAGTCAGCCACTGCAATTGTGGAGTAAATCTCATGATTAATGTGACTGTGTTTCCCTCAAATGATTATCCAATTACATGAATGAGACAGTTTAGATAATTGGCTCCCGTGTGTAAACGCTGGACTCTGTCACAAACGCACTGCAAAGGCGATTAGATCCGCTGTTGTCTCGCCATTTGTGTCTCACTATCTGTAGTAGCTACCCGCCACAGTAAGCCGGCTACCCACCCAAGCTGACCTGAGCCCGGCGCTAAAGAGCCGTTTCAAGACCAGATCAGAGGAAATAAATCCGTCCGTTAACCGGAGTCGACTGTTTAATCTCTGTCTGTGTTTGCTGCCGTCTCAGTGGTCATGCTGTGGAGCCCACGGGGCAGACGACTGGAACCTGAACATCTACTTCAACTGCACTGACATGAACCCCAGTAGGGAGCGCTGTGGAGTCCCCTTCTCCTGCTGTGTCAAAGACCCTGCAGTGAGTCACTCAACCATAATAGAGAATGATTAATCATGCATAATTATACGTCATGATTTGAATTCATAACCTAGTATAGAGCTGTAACGATTAGTCGACAGAAAATTCATCTGCAACTATCTTCTTGATAACAGAATAATTGTTTTAGTCATTTTTTTAAGCAAAAATGCTATCTGTTGTGATGATCTGATGCTTTATGGTCATGTATGATAGTGTACTGAATATTTTTTGGTGCTGGACTTGTTGGTCAGACAAAACAAGACATTTTCAGACGTTACCTTGGATTCCTAATGGGCGTTTTTCACTATTTTCTGACATTTTATAGACAAAAAGATAGCTGAAATGAAGAAGATTTACATATTTTGGTGTTGTTTTTACAGGAGGATGTCATCAACACGCAGTGTGGTTATGATGTTCGGCTTCAAGGGGTTTGTATCTCTATATATTTAACCCTATATTAGGTTTACTTCACACTCCAGTTATTCTTTGGTCAAGACACACAGTAGCTCTCTGAAAATGTATATTGTGATTTGTGTTGATTTTCTAGTAAATCTAGATTGGTTAAAAGTCTAATAACATTATAGAAGTTAAACAGAACCAGTTCTCATTCACAGTACGGTCAGTGACGGTATAGTGGAGCATGATTGGCAGGCAGTGGCAGCCTTTCTGGTTAAAATGGCGGTGAAGCTGCCGAGTAGTCCTGAGGTGCGGGTTGATTGACAAGCTGCAAACCTGTTTGATTGAAACGATGTAAGCATTTGTGGAGGGGTGGAATGGCAATCAGGTTCATTTGTATTGGGCTTGATTGCTCGTCTCAAACCCCCAGTAAAACTGGATTAATGGTTTGAATAAAATAACACTGAATGGAACCAATCAAAGTTTGAATTTATGTCATCTTTACTTCACGTTCTTGATGAGAAAGATGTAGAAAAGTTTCCTTTTTAATGTGCTCCTAGAAACAGTTGGCCAACACGGCAGACACAGAGAACGTGTAGGGTTAAGTTGCACACATGCTCCTCTTCGTGCTTCTTGCCTTAATAACAGATTGGTCTTCTAACAGGGATAATTAGGCTCCAGTTATAGCCTAGAGAGCAGCCTTACTACGCTCTGTAATTGGCGACTCGGTGGGTTATGCCAGTCCGTTCCTTTTCCCTCTGTGTGTGGGTGTGGTGGTTACAACTCACTGCACTGCAGTCAGAAAGATTTCTGTTGCTAGGCGCACTGCAATACAGTGAACCAACCACCTGCCACTGAGTTGGTATGAATTAATTTCCCCTGTGTGCTCTTCTGCTAATGCCCTGGCCATTGACATTTCGCTGAAACTATCAGTGATGTGCAATAAGTTCCTGTACAGCTTGTTTATGGAGCGCAGGCCGGGGGAGAGGAAGAGCAGGAGACGCGGGGAGGACAGCGGCACAGAAAAAGGCAGAGGGCTGAAATAGCTTCAGAGGAAGTTCACAGCCAGAACAACAACGTGTTTCCTGCTTTTTTATTGGCTGCCGAGGGGCTCCCTTTATCTACCATTGGTTGAAAACTAGCTTTCAGGTCCTGCAAGAGAACAAAGGGTTTGCCTGGTTGACTTTGTCTTGAAGAGTAACAAAGAGAGCATTGTATCGAGTACTGTTCACACCCATTCTTACTCCCCGTTTTAGTGTCTTTGCAGCTCTAAATTACCCCTTTTTATGTCTATCTCTGTGAATAGAGCATGTACATCATCGTGTGAGTCTGACAACACACACAGCCATCTGTCCGGTAACAGGAAACAGCTTCTGCCTGTTTGTTCAGTCCTGATAGGGTCCTCCAAAAAAAAGGATTACACTGCCTTGATATTCCTCCATGATGTCCAGACACTGACCCGTTGTAATCTAAGAGTGACTCAGCTGTCACTCTCTCCTCAGCGGTGAAGGAGTCATATTGATAGTCAAAATGCTATCCGTGTTTGTTTTTGTTCAGCATTAGTCATAGGCCAGAGTTCAGATGTTTGTTTAAATCATGCAAAAGGCCAATGTCCTCTCTGAGAACTGATCATTTTAGCGTAACAATTTATTCACTCTTAATTTGAATGAACTTCTAATCTGTTTTTGTTTTTTAAAAAAGGACCTGGACCGGCAGAAATATATCTACACCAAGGGCTGCGTGGTTCAGTTTGAGAAGTGGCTTCAGGACAACCTGATTATTGTAGCTGGAATCTTTGTTGGTATTGCACTTTTACAGGTAAGAAGTCCTCGTTTGTAGATTATTTCTTTCTTGCAAACATTTAAATGAGCTAGTGCGTTTGAAATGAGGTGTTTACCCTAAAACTAACATGTCTTAGTTCTGGTTTTGTATCATCATTGCCATCTAGTGGTGACAACGGGTAACATCAAGCAAACCCCTGCAATACAGCAGTCTGCTCTTTCTTTTTTTAAAGCAGTTTTCTGGTGTAATTGTCTGTAAACATCGCTTGACCTGATGCCTTGTGTGGTTTCCTCTTCAGATTTTTGGTATCTGCCTTGCTCAAAACCTGGTGAGTGACGTCAAAGCAGTCAAAGCCAACTGGTGACAGGAGAGGTGAAGCGAGGGAGCCCCGCCCCGTCGGCCCAGCCAGGTCAACACAGCACACTAAAGAGTCCCGTCCAGCTGAGGACGGAGAGCCGAGAACCTTCAACTCTGTCTACTCTCTTCCGTTGAGCTAAGCAGCAGCACATATGCACTCTCACACTTGTATACGTGCAGACACAAAGAGTTTACTGCCCTGTTTATCAGTGACACTTGAATGGGGAGAATGAATATCCCACACAAACCAAACAGTCAACTCCATGTTTACCACTCAGCTGGGATTTTAACCCAAATATACAGAGGACAGTCCTGCCTACTTTAGAGTTAGATCCTTTTTTTCTGTTTCCTCTTAATTTGTTTTTTTGGACAAGTGTATTTATCGGGCGCAGTTGCACAAGGACTCCTGTCAACTGGGAGATTGGAAGCCATGGATGAAACAAACAAAAAACAAATGAAAAGGGACAATAAGTCTCCTTTTTTTTTAGGGCAAGCATTACATTGTCCTCTGTCCACTCTGCAAGGGGTTGAACATCTCCTCCTACAAACAGCCTGTTTTTAACGTCCTCGTCCCCACTTCCTGCTGTAGGGAATCGTGGGTGGCTGGATGGTCGGCCAACAAACACATGGAATCCTCTGCGCATCATTTTTTTCTCTCCATTGTGACCTTTTATGACCACTGAAAAGACTGAACACTGGTTGGTCAAGTCTGCAACTTCAAATAATTTCAAGAGATTTTAATTCTATCTCAAAATGTAAAAAAAAAAAAAAAAAGTGCCATTAATTTCCAGTGATATTTTCTGTCTCCTTCTTGTTCCTTACATGGAATTTCTGCACCCCGCCCCACAATACCTCAGGGCCTGGCCGAAAATACATGCTTTCTGCCACCAGTTAAAAGCATATCTATTTTTTTTCCATCCATGTCTGTTGAATTTAGATAGACTAACTTGATGCAGAAAACACTGACAGTTCCTCGAAAGTCGCCCTGTTTGCCCTGCAGTGATTGTATTATCTGTTGATTTACTGAAGGATGTTCTATTGTATTACATGGAACGGCCTGGTGTGGTTAGGATCGTAGGGCTATGCTATACAGGGAAAAGGGTTTAATGATAGTTGAGATTGTTGTTTATCTCTGAGCATCCCTCAGGCACATGGGATTGCTGGTTTGGGGCCTTTTTTTACTTGACTTATGTTACCACATTTGTCTTATATTGTCGTCCTCTGCATATTGAAATAAGAATATTTGTGTGTTTTAAAGATGTACTTTATTCATCCTTTTTATTTCCTATCCTTTCATAGACACAGATTTTTTTATTCTGGGTTCATTGTTTGACTTCAGCAGGCACCTGTTTTACCTCTGCGAAATAGCTTCTTACTGTTGATGTTGTTAGCAGTCCTAATGGAGACCAAATGATATCAGCTGGCCACAAGCTAACTGCCAAGGTTTTGTCTGGCTTACAATTGTGATTTTATTAGGAATGCCAAGGATAACAAATAGCATTTCTAGATAGCCAAAATGTGAATTTATTGTCCCTTTTATGTGGGAAGTGCCAGTTGGAATGAGAAGTCAAACTACAATTAAAAATGTTACAGTATCGCTTTTATCTTTAATTCAATGTTGTGTCTTTTGTTTGGACTGGATTTTAAATATAATAGTAAGAATACGCCGTTTCCCTTTGATATCAGCAACGGCCTCTATATGACATGAATGCTGCTTTAACGTTGATTAGGTTGATATGTAGTACAATAACCGAGCTGACAACAAGTCTCACATCATGGCTTTTAAACAATTTGTTATTGTCTCCAGCCTGAGGAGATATTCAGATTATTATTTTTCTTCTCAAGTTTACACTTTGTTCTCAGCTTGTGTTGCCCTTTTGTTGTTCATTATAAAAAAAAACAGACTCTTGGATTATTAAGTCGCCCTCACAGCTTTTCATCTTCGTCCATGATGACTGGGTTCACTTGATACTTTTGTATATTTCTGTCTGCATTTAACCACTGCAGTTGTTTCTGGTTGTAGCAGTATCGCTCAGATGCACGGTCATGGTTTGGGTGGGGTTTACTGGACCACACACAGCCTCATATACAGACACACGCTGCAAAAAAAAACATGTTTTCAATTGCAGTGCACATAAGTTGAAAGATGAGTAGCATTAATATTCTGTGAGCAGCACACCAAACCCCGCTTCACTGAGTCTGTCTGTAGAATATATATACACACTCAGGAGCTTGTTCGGCAGCAGCACCTTATGATCCCCTGCTATGCCTACATGTCGCATGTTGCTTTCGCCCACACGCTCCCCTCTTCAAAACACTACCTGATCTGACTGCACCTGTTTTCAGAGCCTGTCATTTTGATGTATTTTTAAACGCAGGGCTCGTTTCGGAAAAAAAAAAGAGAAAGACAGAACAACAATCATTTGAATTTATGTGTCATCATGAATGCGCGAGCAGGATAGATCCAGAGGAGCACAATGCATCTGTGTCGGGGGGTGACTGAAGTCCGTCTTTAATGACTTTCGCTCACTTGAAATGGATGAGTTTCCATAGGAGACGCTCATCCATCTCAGCGCTTTAGGTGTAATCAGTGAGTAAGAGCCTCGGGGCAATCTGAGAGAACAGACATTTCTCTAAATATGTGTGTGGGCCTCTTTGATTTCACTAACTGTTATAAATCAATCTGTCCCACTGGATCTTAGAAGATCAGGAATAAATAAGCCACTGTTTATTTTCTCCCCTCCATACCTTTCTAGTTTAATCTTTTGAAAAGTGTGTTGAAACATAATGTGTGATTAATTAGTTTTGACAAATCTTTGAAGTGTCTTTTCATCTTTTCTGAAATCGCCCTTATTTGGAGATGTTTTGCTCAGGGTCTCGCACGCCCCTTCCCCACCGCTGCTTATGCACGCGGGAAGATTCTGTGTTGTACATGATAAAATGGTGGGCTGCTGCTGCCTTTTGAGTGATGCTGAGGATCTGGCTGAAGGCAGATGGAGGCCACGGGTGTCAGTTCTGCTGCAGTACAGAGCTGCAGCTCTTAAACAAAAAAGCACTCCCGCTCTCGCTCTACTCTCTCTCTGCAGCCACCGCCGTGTCTGGATGGATATGCCAATAGTCAGTCGTAGACAGTCACCTTGGTAATAAGGACAATAATGCCATAATAATTGGTTGCAGCAGCGTGGCTTTAATATGCAAACTCTACAAAGGTGACTTTCTGGTGTATGTTTGTTTTCACAGCTTTGGGTAATTCTGGTTTTGTATTCCCTTTTAATGCAGGGGAGAAAAAACAATGCTAATTATGCTTTGTCCTTTATCATTATGGCCTTGCATTATGAAACACCCCTCTTAATTTCTCTGCTCTCTCTGTGGGCAGTTAAATCATTCCCGAGGAGGAGCCTTATGCATACCGTGAATGTATAAGTCCGTATCAGCATGGACCTACTGCTCCTCGCTCAGTTAGAAATCCTTCTTACCCGTATGCAGCGCGACGCACAAGACAAGTGAAGCTTAGGAATGTGAAATAAAGGGGTTTGTCTTTAGTGATGTTATTCTGGTTTTTACATTTTTTAAATGTGTTTCAGTGAGCGTGAAAGGAGATGATCATTCCATTTCTTCTGTTTGCAGGCGCGTGTTCAGACTTTATATGCAATCACAAGGCATTAAAATCATCAGAAGACACCAGTTCAACAATGTTTTGGTTCTCAATCTCTCTTGGTTTCTGAATATCATTAAAATCATCACTTTTAATAGTAATTCTTTATAGATATAAAACTTATTTTGCTAAATATACATTTATGAATGGTTTGACTGAAAATGTCCTTTATGCATATAAATACAAAGTGGCCGTCATTGTCACTGATAATCTATCCTGTGATCCTTTTCAAGCCTTGAAGTCTGCTAATGTGAGGCAATTTCTGTTATTTTCTTACAAAAGTGAGCAGCACATCAGACATTCGCCAAGTCTTACCTCATCACGTGCAGACGCCGGCCACAGAGCACAGAGAAGCAGCATAATTTACTTAGTTTCTTAGCATGTTAACAGCAATATCACAGTTGTTAGCGCTGGCATTTCCATATCAGGTCATGACATTTGATCAAGAAGCAAACGTCATCAGACCGGAACAAAAAAGCGTTTCAAGTTGAAGATGGGTTTTACAGTTGAAGAATACGGATGCAGTAGTTAATGATCTTTTATCCACACAGAAACCACTATGAATATCCCATTTGTTCAGCTGGGCAACAACAACAACAACAGCTTTCTCAGTTTTACTTAGTTTGTAAGTACAGTTTTTAGTTTTGTCTCGATTGCAGCAGAACAAAACAATGTTATCTAATCCATTCTCTCAGTTTAGACCTGTCTACTCGGATGGGGAGCCTTGTAAAGAAAATGTTGTATATGAAAACTGTGGGACATGGTCTGTTACACTGTATATTGTGTTAAAATATGCCTCTTTCATATATTAAAGGATTTATGATAACAGAGGAGTGTTTTCTTTTTTTTTTATCTCAAGCATTCATGGACAGTAAGTGCATTTACTCAAGTGCTGTATTTACAATTTGTACTTTACTTTAATATTTTCACTACTTTATACTCTACTACTCTACTAAATTTACTGTATTTGATATCTGGAGTTAATGGTGATTGTGTGGATTAAAATTGTACATATGACCAGCTTGTAAAATATGATTTGTTATAGACCAAAAACTACCAAACACTACACAGAGAGAGTATATATAAAGCATATAAAATTTCTCGACCAGCTACTACATTAAAATGCTGCTTCCATGTTAATGCATCTAAATACTACAGTAATAATAATGACATGTATATAAAATATCAGAGTGAATGCTTTTAGTTTTGATGCTCTAAGTACATTTTCCTGATCGATAGACGGATAGATAGATAGATAGATAGATAGATAGACTGAAATGTTGTTTTTAAGGTTTTCTATGATTAGGAAATGCATTAATTGATCATATAACGGATGAGTCAGCCAATAGAGGGAGACAAATAGTGACTGTGTGCTCAGACACTGACACACTTCTTCTGTGACTTCATATTTGAATCCTGTATGGTAGAAAAAAAATGCAACGCAAAAAACTGCTAAAAGAAAGAAGGATATAAGTGTGTGTATTACATTACTGACAGCTAGTAGCTATACTAATCCATTCAGTTACTTGCTATTGCAGCTGTGCCTTGATGTTGAGATCAAAGAGAGCATCTCTTCATCAAAAATTAATCCATCACCTTCAGAGATTATTGATATTGTCTTTCACCGTGCAACCTGAAGACAAAACACGCCAGCAGGATACAGGAAGTGGAGCCATTGGTTTCCTTGACAATGAACGAATGACTCATTGGACACAAGCTTCAGTGCTCTTGTGGCCTTTTATGTTACAGTTTTTGGCCGCAGGGGACTGCGGCGAATGATCATTTGTTAACCTAGCCACCCTTGAAAACTCATGAATTTTGTGTCGTACCTGTTTACATAAAGCACGCGGCTTCATGGCCGCAAAGGACAGCTACTGCGGCTTAGATTCCTCCTTTTTGATTTGATTTAATGCGGCTGCTACCATGAGCATTATCTGTCTAATAAATACGACTGGCCTTGTGTTTTTATCTGCACAGGAAACATCTTGTACAGTAGGCAGCGATAATCAGCTTCTGTACATCCGCACAGTAGTTCATCATTGAAAACCAGACTGTTTAATAATATTTAATGGATACAGTTAAGTGATAACACTGCTAG